>NC_028455.1:34711050-34719973 GCF_000263155.2 Setaria italica | reverse complement strand
GAGGTGGTGGCAGTGGCACCTATCTGGTCAGCGGATTGATGACAATGGCCTCCGGGTCATCGTGGTCGTGGAAGAAGCCGACGGCGAGTATGCGAGGACCTCAGGCCATTGGCGAGCGGCGTCTGAGCACTGTAAATGCAATGCTGTAGCTGCTGGCCATGATGGACGGGCACGGCACCGCGCACCGGCAAGACACCGCGGTCGCCGGCAGAGAGTAGACGCTCCCTGGCTCTGCCAAACACGGGCGGCGATTCTTGCCGGCGCTGCTTTCTTGGGCGGTGGCACGCGCCGCGGCGCACGAGAGTTCAGCCCGTCGTGCGTGGAGGAGAACGGCAGGCGTCGCGTCGCGCGGGGAAAGCGGAGAGGGCCTCGCTAGCTTGCAGATATCCTCGCCGATCTCGGCCGTACAATCCCATCCAGCGTCCTGGACAGGCCCAGGGGTTACCGTCCACCCCGGACGGTATTTCATTTACCGGCCACCCCGGACGGTAAATGAGATACCGTCCACCCCCCTAGGGTCCGACTGGGCGGCGCCATTGACGACGGCCACGCCGTCCATGCCTCCGCCGATAGCTCTCCTGGGGCCAAGATGGTTCGAAGCGTGTTCCAGCTTCCCAGGGACAAGTTTCCATCGACTGCCTTCATCTAGGTGGTCGACACCGTCGCGGCGGCGCGGTTTGACGCCATGTACGGCGCGGGCGGCGAGCGAGCCGGCGAGACTGCGAGGTGCAGGGCTTGTTGATGCCTGGCGGAGACGGAGCTACGTTCTCGCCCAGATAGACGGGCGGCGCCGGAGCTAAGATCTCACCACGTACGTACGATGTGCTTCGGCCTTCGGGCCGTGCGGGCATTCATTTGAAGCCCTATCTCTGCTCATTCATTTGAAACTGCTCATGCATCCCCATAAAACTGGTGTTTTAGATTATCGGAACCAGTTCTTTTCAAATAGTAACAGGTTCAACCACTCAAGCTCTGCTTGTTCTCACTCTTTGCCCAGCGGTCTCACCTCTAAGCTGCCTGCAAACTCCCGAGCGTCAATGGCAAAGCTGCGTGCTCTCTGAACCGAGGAACAAGCAAGTACTGATGGGTTGACATGAACATGGTTAACACCTGAATGTGCATGTCCTGATCATGTTAGATTAGTTTACAATTGTCGTCTTTGATATTTCAGTGCTCACGGTACATGCATATCAACGGACAGTGGAAGGCACAACTGCACAAGATAAGAAGAAACGAGGACCACGGATCGACAAGTATCGAGTACAGGAATACAGGGTTTGTCTGGATTATAGTACAATGTAATTTACATTTACCATTGAATACTGCTGTAGCTTCGAATTCCTTTCGGTACCGAGGTTCAGCTGGGTGATTTCGTGTGAAATGTGAAAGTGTGAACTATCTATAGCACAGCCTGCAGCTGTTCATACAAAGCCCAGAGAACCAATCCTATTATGGTGTCCCTGACCAGGTCCTTGATGAGTATCAGATGATCCTCTACCGACAAGGTCGCGGAACCTCAAGTCCCCCTGATCAGATATCAATGGTGCCATTCGTGTGTCCCTTCCCTACGATTCCGAGGACAGTTTTGCTCTTGTGTCACTGCTTTGCTCCTCTTTACTAACCACATGCAAGGAACTGAAAGAAAAAGCACCAGTGGTTCGATCGAGTCAAGTGCTAGAAACCTTTTGAAAGAAAAAAAAACTGCTAGAAACTTAGGGTAGAAGTATCATGCAAAGCTTGCTGCAACTAACAAGTTCATATGTAGTTGCATGCTCTGCAAAATTTGAAGATTCATAGGTTCAGACAGGCTGTTGAGAATATACTCATACCATGTCGCGTTCATGTATGAGACTTGAGAGGTTGTTGCAGCAGTGAGGGATACGATGTGCTCAGTTTCTCATACAGCTCGTATGGACTGACAGCAATTTTCCCATCCTGCTAGAGTAGTAATAATCAAATAAGAATGTCAACAGACGATGGCAGTAATAGCTGATGGATTCCTCAACATTTGGTTCATGGTACATTATGCATCGTACTCGCATCCTCTTGTACTGAACTTGTGCAGTTGTGCAAACAATACTGAAAACAGTTTCTTTTAGGCAAACAAGATTGAAAATGAAGGCAAGTACTTACCGGCGTCTCAGTTGTTGAAGTAATTCCACGGAACAATGAGATTACTATATTTGTTTTTTGATCCCAGCTGAGGGATTTCCATGCTCGTTCAAGCTACAGGAACAATCTGATATAAGCTTCAGCAATTCAAGCAACCATATTTTTGCAGAGCTAGCAATCCAACATCAGTGTACAGATAGCATTGGGGGGAAAATCACTGTACAGATAGCAATCCACATACAGTTATTTCAATTGGGCGATCCCCAAGAACAAGCTGAGCACCAAGATCTTCAGACACTCTCCTAGCTGCTCGAAACTAACAGAAAATGCAGCAGCGGAATTTAGCTTTTGTGTTTTTTTTCTCTCGAATACGCAAGAGAGCTGCGTATCATTATATTAAGATAGAAAGAAATTCGAGAAAGTTGTTTACAATGACACGGAGCATGACCCTCACGCCATAAGCATTAAGCACTGCTAAGTGCACTAAGAAAAACCGACGACCTTGTATTAGAACCCTATTACTCTCTACTGAGTTCACCCAACTTAGTTGCTCCTGCCTCGATCCATAGTAGTGCTTCACGTCTGATTGCGCTCAGCAGCTCCTGCACCGTGGCTTCACGGCTGTCGATGAGATGCGCATTAGGTTCCTTCCACAAGCTCCAGATGATTAGCATGAAGAGTGTATCAATTCCTCTTCTCTTCTCCCTTGGTTGCGATGCTCTAACATGTGCCCACCAGTCTTGCAGGGAGCAATTAGCAGCTTGGAATGTGCAGACGCACCCCAACCAAGTCAAAGCTCCCCACCAGGTCTGCTTCGCGTAGGAGCAGTTAACAAGGATGTGATCAGCAGTTTTCGGCTCCTGGTCGCAAATCCAACAGGATGTGTGAGCCTCCAGGTTATAGCGCCGTCGTCTGCCAGCTGTCCAGAGGCGTCCTTTGGTTGCCAGCCATGCAAAGAATTTGATCTTTGGCGATGCCCAACTCTTCCAAATGCGGCTGCTGCCCTGTAGCTTGACGCCACCCTCCTGCATCTTCTTGCAGGCTGATGCTACTGTGTAGTTTCCATCAGCAGTCCACGTCCAGAGGAATACATCCTCCTTATCTTCCGACAGCTGCTCCTCCAAGAGGTGATGCCAGAGGTCAACGTATTCAACGAGCGCCTGAGTAGACAATCCTCCATGATGTCTCGAATCCAGCGCCGATCAGTCAATCCTTGCTCCATTGTTCTGATCTTGGTGGCTCTTATAGGAATTGTGGCGAACAGGTTCGGAGCAAGCTTGGCAACAGAGACGCCATCTATCCAACAATCGTTCCAGAATAAGGCACGCTGTCCATTGCCAACTCGAACCATGACCGATGCGTCAAAGAAGGCCCGCACTTCAGGTTCGACATTGATTTGCAACGCAGACCAAGCTCTTGTAGTGTGTGTCTTCTGCAGCCATAGCCAGTGCGCCTGGAGGGCAAATCCAGGGACAACTTGAGGTCGATGACACCCAAACCACCCCCAATTTGTCGGACGACAAACAGTAGGCCATGCCACAACGTTTTTCCCACAAACAGCAGTATCATTTCCTTTCCCTAGGAAGTTTCGTCGAATACTGTCAAGTTCTTTGATGACCCACGGCGGCAGCTTGTCAAACATCATCAAGTAGATTGGCATGGCTGATAGCGTCGATTTGACCAAGGTTAGGCGGCCGCTTTTGGCCAGAAGCAGACCCTGCCATGTCGGCAACTTAGCCGCGGTCTTTTCGATCAGTGTCCTAAATTGGGATTTAGGCAGGGCCTTGCTTGACAATGGCGCCCCAAGTACTTGATTGGAAATTATTGAACTAGATAGGACAGCACCAACAGAAACTCCTGCAACCCTTCTTCGTTGCCAAATATAGGTGTGACCGAGCATTTATCCAAATTGATCTCTGCAACCCGAACGCATCAGTGAAGATCTGCATGATATGCTTCACCGCCCTGGCTTCCGCTGCAATTAGTGCCACTAGCAAAATAGCATCATCCGCATAAAGGCTGCAGTGGTGCCTGATAGCAGGCAGACCCATCGGTTGCAGCACCCCATCTTCGGCCGTCTTGCAGAAGAGTCGATTCAACACGTCTATAACGATGATGAACAGCATTAGCGATAATGGATCGCCATGCCGTAGGCCGCAGCGGTGCTCAATCGGCTGACCCGACTGCCAGTACTCTCGTGGACGCCGTGGACAATAGGATAGAGATCCAGTCGCGCCACCGTGCGCCGAAACCCTAAGCTTGTAACACTTCTAACAAGAATTACCAAGAGACAGTGTCAAAGGCCTTCGAGATGTCCAGCTTGAGCAGCAGTTTCGGCACCTTATATTTCTTGAGCATCACCGCCGATCGTTGCACATATTTGAAGTTGTTAAGGATAGAGCGACCACGAATGAAGGCGCTCTAGTTGCAAAGGACAAGGTCTCCGATGAACCTGTTGAGATGGTTCGCCAGGAGTTTGGACACAATTTTGGGAAACTATGAATCAGGCTGATCAGCCGGTAATCCCTAGGTAGCCGCGCGTTGATCTTCTTGGGGATGAGCGTCAGGAGAGCACGTTAACACAGGCGAAACCACGCTGGTCCACCGCGAAGAAGGCATTGACCGCCATGAGCACATCATGTTTGATCACCGGCCATGCTGCCTGATAGAATGCTGCCGTCGTACCATCCGGCCCTGGTGACTCATCCGGTGGGAGCTCCTTGATTACTTGCCAGGTCTCCTCCTCCGAGAACGGAGTTTCCAAAGCAGACAGATCTCGAGGAGATATTCCCAAACAGTCCATGTTTAGCGTGCACGGTCTTGTCCAATCTGAGCCTAGCAGCGTGTCGAAGTGTTCAAAGAAGACCTGCGCCATTGCTTGTGTTGTGAACACCACCCCATCATCAGCACAAATCCGCGCAATGTGATTCTTGCGCCGGAGCCCATTGGCAAGAAGGTGGAAGAAACGAGTGTTCGCGTCTCCCTCGCTGAGGTATAGAATTCTCGAGCGCTGCCGTGCGATGGTTCGCTCAAGAGAGGCGAGTCCCAGAGTTAGCCGCTTGAGCTGCTTGCGCAGATCGCTCTCAGCCTCAGATAACCTCCTTGTTTCTTGGGCACGATCTAGGCGCAGAACAAGTTCTTTGGCCAGCAGGAGCTGGAACTTGGCCGAGCCAATTTTCTTGGCAGACCAACTTTGCAACTCCCTGGACACATTCCGGATGAGACAGTCAAGGCGCCTGAACGCCCCATCATCCGGGCAGTGCCAACCCGCCGCCACCGATTCCAGGAAGTCATCAAACTTGGGCCAAAAGATTTCGAAGTGGAACCTTGGTTTTGTTTTGATTGCCGCATTGCTTTGCAGAAGCAGAGGGCAGTGATCAGAATCCTCGTAGGATAGAGCCTGGAGGAAACAATGGGGGTAGAGCTCCTCCCAGTCCACCGAGACGAGCACGCGATCAAGTTTGACCATCGTCGGGTTAGATCGTTCGTTGCTCCAAGTGTATGTACGCCCATGTAAGTGTATGTCACGCAGCTCCAAGGTGTCAACGACTCGGCGAAACCGGTTCATGTTTTGTGTTTTTTTCATGTACCCTCTGAACAAAATTTACAGGCTACAACGCCATGAGGACTCACCTCCTCTCCGAATGGCCGGTTCGCTCCTGAAGAAATTTTTGAAGAAAAAACAGCGAGGAGCTGCACTGTCCACCTGCAGCATCCAGATCGAGAGATCAACAAGATTAGAAGGTCTCATTAGCTCCATGGCCGATGATCAGTGATAGTTGCAGCGAGGACTCTGAAACTGCATCAATTAGCTCAATAACAAGAAATGGCCGCCATCCTTGATTGAGCGTGTCAAGTGTACCAAGTTCTTGTCGTCGTCGAGCTGGACGGCGCGGAGGAAGCGCTCGACGTCGGCGACAGACTCCGGGGAGAGGTGCGAGGATCCAGACCTCCTCGGGCTCCACGAAGTCCGGAGGGCGCCACGCCGAGACCGGGCCGAACCGCCGCCGCGGGAGGCGCACGAGCGCGCCGGACTCGACCAGCCCGGCCAACGCCGGATTACCCCCTGTTTTGGATCGCGACTATTAATCGCGATCCAAACCAGGGTGCGTTTTGGAAAAACTCTCCGCCGGCTTTGACTCCGTCATCTTCTTCCCCGACGCTCGCTGTGCCGTGGCCCGCGGCCTCCACCACCACCGTTCCACGGCGACCAGCTCCCCCTAAATGCCTCCTGCCCCCCCTGAACTACGCAGCAGCCACTCGTGGTTGTGCCGGGCGGCGCTCTTCCGCCCACTGCAGCAGATCTGCGGCAGCTCCCCCGCGTGGCTCCGCCACCATCGACCTCGCCGGCTCAGCACCGGCCACCGCCGAGCCCGCCGCCAACGATCCCTCTTCGCAAGAACTTCAGCTCCACCGTTCGCCATTACAAATTTACAATCCCCAGTGAACTCCCCATTGTCGAGGGCGAGCGGCATGTCCCAATCAATCTGAAGCATTGCCACAATACTGACAGTAAAGAAAAGTTATGTATTGCTGCATTGCACTTAAAAAAAATATTCAGTACTGTTGTAGTTTCCAATTCCTGCTGGTTGAGCTAGGTGATTCTGTGTGAAATGTGAAAGTGTGAAATGTCTATAGCACAGCCTGCAGCTGTTCATACAAAGCCCAGAGAACCAATCCTATTATGGTGTCCCTGACCAGGCCCTTGATGAGTGAGGTAACCCATGTATCAGATGATTCTCTACCGACAAGGTCGCGGAACTTCAAGTCCCCTTGATCAGATATCAACGCGTACACGATGCCATTCATGTGCCCCTTCCCTACGACTCCGACGACAGTTTTGCTCTTGTTCACTGCTTTGCTCCTCTTCAGTGACCATGCAAGGAACTGAAAGAAAGCACCAGCGGTTCAACTCAAGTGCTAGAAACTTTTTTGATGAAAAGTTCGTATAGCTGCATGTTCTGCAAAGTTGAAAGATTCATAGTTTCGGATAGGCTGTTGAGTGCTCATACCATGTCGCGTTCATGTATGAGAGGTTGCAGCAGTGAAGGATATGATGTGCTCAGTTTCTCATATAGCTCGTATGGGCTGACAGCAGTTTTCCCATCCTGCTAGAGTAGTAATAATCAAACAAGAATTTCAACAGACATTGGCAGTAATGGCTGATTCCTCAACATTTGATTCATGGTACATTACGCACCATACTCACATCCTCTTCTACTGAACTTGTACAGGCAAATAAAACTGGAAACTGTGAAGGTTACTACTTACCGGCGTGTCGGTTGTTGCAGTAATTCCACGGAACAATGAAATTACTAGATTTGTCTTTTGATCCCAGGTGAGGGATTTCCATGCTCGTTCAAGCTGCAGGAACAATCAGATATGAGATTCAGCAATTCTAGCGACTAAACTTTTGCAGAGCTCGCGATCCAACATTAGTGTACAAATACTATTGAAGAAAAAAAAAGCATTCATATACAGTTATTTCAATTGGACGATCCCCAAGAACAAGCTGAGCTCCGATATCTTCAGACACCTTCCTAGCTGCTCGAAACTGACAGGAGATGCGGTAGCAGAATTTAGCTCTTGTATTTTCACATAGCATCTGAACAGAACTTACAGGCTACAGGATACAATGGCATGAAGAATGACCTCCTCTCCGAATGGCCGATTCGCGCCGGAAGAGATCTTTGAAGAGAAAACAGCGAGGAGCAAACGCAGAGCTAGAGCACTCTGTCCACCTGCAGTATCCAGAGAGATCACTAAAATTAGCAGGGCTCAGTTAGCTCCATGGCCGAGGACCAGTGACGAACACAAGTCACTGGGAGGATTCCTAATTCCTATTACCCAGGTTGATGCTTCGGTTGACTGCTCCGAAAAACTTGGCGCCACCGAGAGAGAACATGTTGGACTTCAAGAGCGGCTCATCGGAAGCATCGGACACGTACATAATCCCAGCTCTGCAGTGAGGACTCTGCAACCGCATCGATTAGCACGGGAACAAGAAATGGCCGCCATCATTGCTCGGGCGAATCAAGTCTACAGAGTTGTTGCCTGCTCCGGCAGAGCTCGACGACGACGTTGTCGGGCTGGACGGCGCGGAGGACGCGCTCGACGTCGGCGACGGACTCCGGGGAGAGGTGCGAGGTGCCGAGGATCCAGACCTCCTCGGGCTCCACGAAGTCCGGCGGGCGCCACGCCGGGACCGGGCCGAAACGCCGCCGCGGGACGCGCACGAGCGCGCCGGACTCGACCAGCCCGGCCAGCGCCGGGTTACCTGCGGCGGCGGCGCGCGTGTCGGCGAGCACGGCCGCGCGGTAGTCGAAGCACGGCGGCGGCGGCGGGATCGGCGGCCGGAACGACGCCGCCGTGGCGGATGGGGTGGGCCCCGCTGCCATCCTGGTCGGTCGGCTGCGCGCTTCTGGCGGGTGGCGCCAGCGCGGCCGCGCGGCGTGGCGAGAGGATATGAGATGGGGCCGGGATTGAGCGGCTGCGGTGCGTTGCCATCGGGTGACGGACGGCGTCGATGAGCTCGGCGCCAGTCGCGTCGTGCTGGTCCGGGTCGCGATTAGATTTTTTCTTCTTCTCTCTCTTCTTTTCAAATTTGCATATCGGGCGCCTCGACGTTCGGCACGAGCAACTCCCCTCCAGTCCTCCGCTAGGCCCGCCGTTGGACGCATGCATTATAGCATAATAAAATATTATTAATTATCGAACGCTCCATTGTAATATCAAAATAAAATAACTGTAACATCAAAAATCTATGGTTGTAACATCAAAAATCTATGGTTGTAATATGAAAAGGATGTCT
>NC_028455.1:34703820-34710950 GCF_000263155.2 Setaria italica | reverse complement strand
TAATATTTGTGAGAGAAATTCCCACCGCACCGTCGAACACACGTTTCATGCAATATTTTCAAACAAATTATCATATGTTGAGTTGAGCTTGAACTCGTACGGGAACAAATATTGCAACATGAAAAATCGACACATGAAATATCAAAAGTTAACTATTGCAACATCGATACATCTCAAAAAATCAACCGTGCAACATCACAAAATGCATTCATCTACGACACCCGCGCACATCTATAGTACTTGCAACATCCAAAAATCTCTACTACGACACCATGAGGTACCTATTGCAACATGACGGTTGCTTATCTTCAAATTAAAAAGTCTTCAGAATGCTCTGCCTCTCGCCGCACCTCCACCTCCATCTCCACCACCGCTCCCTCGCCGGAGGGCTGCCACCCATGCTGAAGTAGCTCACGCCGGTCACCAACACTGCCGGGGCTGGAGTTGCCCGAGGCCGCACCGATGGCCTGTGACTGAACGCGGTCTAGAGAGGGCCGCCGCTCGCCGGGTGAAGGTGGCCGGGGGAGGCGCTGCCGCACGCCAGGAGGAGATGCATCGCGGGCTACCGCGCCACGGGGAGCTGCCGCCGCATGCTAAGGGAAGGCGGACATGGGGAGGTGCCTGGTTGCGCTGGATCCCGCTCCCGCCGCCGCTTGCCCGGGCGCGACTCGCCCTGCTCCAGCCCGCTAGTCCGCTTACCGCTTGCTGTTAGATTCGTTGGGAGGAGAGAGAGGAACCGTACTTAACTGGCTAATGACAGGAACTAATCAAAAGGGAAAAGCTAAAGAATACCCGAGTATTTCTTGGGTCAATGGTCCTTGATCTTCACTTCTTCGTGTCCCTGCCTCCGGCTGCCCCACCGCTGCCGCCAGTACAAAAGCGGAAGCCCCGGCGCCCTGCCCTTCTCCGACAGCGACACTGAACCACAACTCCCGTTTGGTTTGTAAGATTTTAGTCCTGTCACCTCGAATATTTAGATACTAATCAGGAGTATTAAATATAGACTAATAAAAAATCAATTACACAGCTGGAGACTAATTCGCGAGACGAATCTATTAAACCTCATTAGTCTATGATTTGATAATATGATACTACGGTAAATATGTGCTAATCATGAATTAATTAGGCTTAATAGATTCGTCTAGCGAATTAGCCTCCATCTGTGTAATTAATTTTATAATTAACTTATGTTTAGTCCTCTTCGAAAATTTGATGTCACATGCACTAAACTTCAAGAATCCAAACAACCCATTAGAACAGTGAACTACTTTTATAATAAAGAAAGAATCGGTCACCTCAGCGGTGGAGCCCTCGTCAGCTCGAGACCACGGCCGACGACGGTGTCCTTCCTCCTACAAGCTTGGCGGGAAGGGCACCGCCGACCGCTGCTCTGGCCCCCGGCCGTTTCCGGCTGCTGTGCAAGTGGCGAGGCACGCAGGTTTGTGGGCGCTTTCCACTCCTGGCCGCGACGCTGGTTTCTCTGGCCCAGGTGAGTCCACCTCCCCCGGCGGCCGAACGGATAATGAGCCCCGGTTCCCTTTCGTGCCGCCGCTGGTGGACGCGCGCCTGTTTGGGGGCACGGTTTGGCAGCGAGCGAGCGAGCGAGTGGCCACACGCGACCGGAACGGTTAGCCGGTTAGGCACAGGAGTCTGGTCACTTGTGGCCTGCGCGCGACGGGGACCTCCATGGCTCTCACCTGTGTGCTTGCCTCGCCCACTGGACGACGAGGCAGTTTCCACGCCCTGCTCGATCTCGACTCCACTTGTCTTTGTCTTCCTCACCGGCACTTACAAATACCCGCCCCACAAACCGCCGCTTCCCGCCAAACCACTACACTCCAAGCTTTGCCTGCCACTCAGGACGATGTGCCAGATCAAGCAGGAACCGAGCTCGTCCTGCGAGCCCACGAGCTCCTCCACGGCTTGGACGCCGCCGCCGCCGGCCGCCACCGCCACCCGCGGGAAGCGCCCCGCGGGGCGCACCAAGTTCCGGGAGACGCGGCACCCGGTGTTCCGCGGCGTGCGGCGGCGCGGCTGCGCGGGGGGGCGGTGGCGGTGGGTGTGCGAGGTCCGCGTGCCGGGCCGCCGGGGGTGCAGGCTCTGGCTCGGCACCTTCGGCGCGCCCGAGGCCGCCGCGCGCGCCCACGACGCCGCCATGCTGGCGCTCCGCGGGGCCTGCGGCGCCGCCGCCGCGGGGTGCCTCAACTTCCCGGACTCGGCGTGGCTGCTCGACGTGCCGCCGCCAGCCGCGCTCCGGGCCGAGGCCGACGTCCGGCGCGCCGTGGCGCGGGCCGTGGAGCGGTTCATGCACCTGCGCCCTGCAGCCGACGAAGACGACATGTCCGCCACGTCTGAGCGGCCGCCCGCGGCCGGCGACGACGACGACGCTAACTCCGCCAAGAGAGACGGGGCCACGCCATTCGAGCTCGACGTGCTCAGCGACATGGGCGCGGGCTTGTACTACGCGAGCTTGGCGCAGGGACTGCTCGTGGAGCCGCCGGCGTCAGACGACGCGTCGTGCTGCGACGACCCCGACTGCGGCGACGCTGTCGTGCCGCTCTGGAGCTACTGAGACCCAAGTCGATACCGATACGTACGCTTTGTACATCTGTTCTCGCTCTTTCCTTTTTGGGTTTGTGCGCTGGTGTTGTACGTTTTGCTACTTTAGGAAATGTGAATATCCCAAAATCCTAGCCATGGCGAAGTAATCTGAACATTCTGTCGCACCAAACTGAACAGCATAGCACTGCAGTACTGCGATTCGTGGATCGAGTCTCTGATAAAACATGTGGCCGGATTGTCAAAGTCCCACTTGGAACACCTGGAATTTGCAGTGTTTGATTTTTTTTAAAAAAAAGGCATTGCAGGTTTTGATTTCACTGATGTAGTTTAATTTCTGTCTGAAACTCTTACAGAATTATGTACTCTGAACAAGCAAAACATACTGCAACCTCCAGATCAGTTTTGGTCAACAATTCATGATGAAATTGAGTAAGCTCCAAAGCGTTCGTGCTGACCATCTCATGTAATAATAACCAGATCTTGGTCCCAGCTCCAAGTGGGATGTAATTCTTTTTTAGGGGAAGCAAAATATGTGCCCTTCAATTAGTTTTCCTTCGTGCGTGCAGTGGTGGGTGCTAGGGATTTCCCTTTCCTCTCTCCCTCGGTGAGGTGACTATGCGTTGGCACGTTGACAACTTTATCTCTACCTAATATTACCTAATATTAAAGTGCGGTTATTTCTTCCAACCGCCGTGCTTGTTCCTCGATTGCTTGCAGGAATTACCCTAGTGGTTTGGTTGATCGTGGTCCACAAGATCGCGACGACCATTGGAGGTGGTGTATCGGTTGCTAAGACGTAGTATCCTTGGATGGTTGTAGTCGGGCCGTGAACATCGTCTCCATCCTCAAATCGAGTTATTCACCTTCTCTCATCGAAAGATCAGGATTCAATGCTACGGGTTCCTATCAAGAGAGAATGGCTTGTGTACAGCAAAGAACTTGACAAGGTATTTTGTTTTTTCTGCAAATTATTGAGGAACGGCCTTGTGAGAGGTTAGTTAGCAAATGAGGGGTTCAATGACTGGTCTCATCTAAGCAAGTGTGAGAGCTTTGAGTTTTTAGTGGCAATAATCATCTGGCATGAAATATTATCTGCTGTTAATTTGATCAGCAAGCAGCTACAATCAAAAGATATGCTCATTGATATTGCAATTGAGTCTGTACAGGAACTAATCTTTTTTAAGAAGTATAGAGAAACTGGCTTTTCAAAAGCATTGGAAGCCGCAAAAGAAATTGCAATGGAGATAGATATTCACCCAGAGTTCACTCCCAAGCGCAAAATCAAAAGACATTTGGAAGAGGATGCAAATGATGCATCAAATGTTTCACAATCTGAAGAGGAGTCATTTCAGGTCAATTATTTTATATATGTTATTGATCAAGCTATAGTTTCAGTCACCAAGAGATTTGAACAATATCAAGGGTATGAAAAGACTTTTGATTTCTTGTTTACTTCAGATAGGCTGCGATCCTTGGATAATAATAATTTGATGGTTGCTTGTGTCAATCTTGAGAACACACTTAAGAGTGGAGAACATAAAGACATTGATGTTCAAGAATTGTTTGCAGAATTAATTGTCATCCAAGATTTACTTAAAGAATCTATGGGTTCTGTTGATATCCTATAGTTTTTGAAGAAGCGCCCCTTTTATCTCAATGCCCTTATCGCATACAAAATTTTGTTAACCATTCATGTGACCGTCGCATCTGCAGAAAGGAGCTTTTCTAAACTCAAGTTGTTGAAATCTTGTTTGTGTTCTACTATGACACAAGAAAGACTCAACGGATTGGTGACAATAGCACTTGAAAATGATGTCTTGGAGAAGATTAATTACGAAGACATAATTGAAAATTTCATTGCAAGAAATACTAGACAGATGATGCTTTTTAATCGAACATGAGGTTAGTACTATATTTATTTTTTTAGCATTAATATTTGAAATATTTCTAAATATTGTGAAATGACATAGCTTGAAAATGTGCCTTAGTTATATTGAAAATATTTTTTAATATTTAAGAGTCACATTCTACATTCAGCACATGGGCCTCCAATTCCTGGAGACGGCCCTGCCTAGTCCCTACCTCTCCACAATACTTCCACATTGAGTCCCCCCCCCCCCCCCCCATTGGGTACGAGAAGAAAGGCGAGGAGGCCGTGCCGTGCGCGTGGAGAAAGGAGCGCAGCAGGAGGGGAGGGGGGTTGTACGTAGACGGGTCTTGGGTTGGCATTTTTTTGGCAATAACACGAGAGTGGTAGGCATTGTATTTGTATAACCATGCGGCTGCTACCTCAGCATAAAGAATGCATCGCGATAGCACAACTGTACAACTTGGCCATGGTTTCCTCACGTACAAGTACCATCTTGGATCGGCCAGCAGCCTGCCCAAAAGTGTCAAAGAAAACAGCAGCGGCGGCCGCGCCCACGGACGCCCTGGCGTACCGGAAGTAGCTGGCAAATCAGCTGCGGCCGCGCTGGTGCACGCGTCGGTCACCCGGCACGGACGTCGGTCGCCGCAATCCAACCTAATCCATTTCGTGTCGCTGCCAGACCGAATAATCTAAGCTAAATAAATGGCGGCACACGCACACCCAGGTCCTGGAAACCAGGGCAGGCCGCGACACCGTTGGCTGGGCGAGGCCGCCGACCGCGCATTCCAAGCGGCTAAGCAACCGGCCGGCCGGCCGCGGCGAAGACGACGCCCGCTTCCAGTCTCCGCGTGGGGGGACTCCGCCCCGCACCCGATTTCTACTTACAATACTGTGCACCACCACTAGCTTTGCTCACGAACTAAACAATAAGATCTTTCCCCCGTTGTTTCTGGACTAGCTTTTATGGAACTGAAATTACATTACATTCCATAATCTGCTCTGCGGGTGATCGAATTTTGTTGAACCGTTACTTGAACCTGAAGAATCCATGGCCTGATGAGTGATGAATGAATGCACTTGAGAGCTGAGGACTACAGAAAATAAAGAAAGAAAAGCCTCAACATTTTATCCACCAAAAGAACAGGTCAGAATTTAATTCGGATCACTAGTGATCAAAACAAGTCAAACGAACATACGTGCCTGCCACAGAATGAACTGCTACATGAACCATCACATGTTGCATAGGAGTACTGTATATCTCAAGTGACAGTGATCGTTCCTCGAGAAACGAAAAACAAGTGACAGCAGCGGGTGGAAAATGAATGCAACTACTGTTCCATCGAACCGTGCTTCTCCCATCACTCCCACCACTCCACTTGCCTTCGGAGGCTGTATGCAGGCTTGGTCCTTGGAATTTTGTGGGCCGGAGCGAAACTAAAAGAGGGGCAAATATTTAGATCATGTGTCCAAAAGCAACACTCATATCAAACAATTTATATTACATCAAAAATTTCTTCTAACGTTTCTTCCTTTTCCTTTTCTCACTACCTGATGCATGCTTTTTAGATGACATGAGGGCACTAGAATTTTTAACAAGACAATTAGTAACTTACAAATGTACTAACATATAGGACTGACTTAATCAAATTATTCGTAAATTATATAAGTTTCCTATTTTACTTCTGACCGTGGCTCGGTGAGTTGGTGGCTGCCTGTGGCCTGTGGGCTGTGGCGTTTGTTGGTGTCGGACGATCGGAGGCGAGTTCCTGGATAATGGAGATCAATCGGATCAGGACATCCAAAGGTCAACTTCGATTGGCATCTCGTACGAATCTTGATATGAATAATGAACTCACCGTGTCACTGCGTCACTGCATCAGTCGGCGGAGCCATAGAGGAGATGAGGGTCGAGTCGAGGCGTCGAGCCGTCGAGGAACGGAGGAGTGTCGTCACTCGTAGTCTCGCAGACTCGCCAGTGGGCCGACGGTCGTCAAGCGTCACTCGTAGGTCACAGGCATCACGAACTCACGGAGTCAGGGAGTCAGGGTTTCACCGACTCGGCGTCAGGCGCAGCAGCGCAGGCGTCAATCAAGCGGAGGGCATGCGAAGGGATTCAGGGTATGCAAACAGGCAGACAGAGGGCATTGATCGAGGTCCTGTTTGTTTCCACCCTCCTAAAATTTTAGCTCCTAAAAAGTGACTAAAATGTGATTAAAGAGCCAAACACTTCTCCTAAAAAGTGACTAAAAAGTTTTAGGAGGCTCAAAACTTTTAGTCCCCTCACCCCCTCCTAAAACCTCCTAAAACCAGTGTTGGATTCCCACTACCCCTCCTTTATTGCCTCTGCCCCTGCACCCTCCTCCCGACCGCACCCTCCCCGACCCCGTCGCCGCTCCCTCCCTCCTCCACGCTGGCGCCCGCAGCCTCTCACCGGCGGCCGCGCCATCCCCCGTCGGATCCGCCGCCCCCACTCCCTTGCGCCGCCGCACGGGTTGGCCGTGGCGCCCCCGCTCCTCCTCAGCGCCGGCTGCTCCCCCAATCCGGCCGCCGCTCGATCCGCCATCGACGCCGGCTTCCGCGACCAAGAACCACCGGCCGGGCGCTGCCCCGCCGGATCCCCGCCGCCGTCGGATCCGGGAGAGGAAGGACTGGGAGGGGGGCGGCAGTGCCGGGGAAGAATAGGAGGAGAGGGGCGCGG
>NC_028455.1:34675641-34703720 GCF_000263155.2 Setaria italica | reverse complement strand
CTAGATTGGAGGGTTAGGGGGTGGCGCCGGCGAAGAACAGGAGGGGAGGGGGCGGCACCGGCGGGAGGAGGGCGTCGGTCGGCGGTGGCAGAGGCAGCGAGAGGGCTCAGGGCCGGGAGGGGAGGGGCGGGTGCGTGTGTGTGTGGGGCGGGGTGGGGAAGAAGAGGCTCCAGGCAGAGAAGGAGCAGGGGCATGGGGAGGACAGCATGGTCTTTTTGCCATAGCATTTATTGCCTTTAGTCAGTTTTAGTCACTAGAACCAAACAGTCTTTTAGGAGCTGACTAAAAGCTGACTAAAACGTTTTAGGAGCTAAAATTTTAGGAGGGTGGAAACAAACAGGGCCCGAATTTGATCCGTTCATCGGTTGGTTGGTGGAGCTGTTGGCCTGCTGCTGCTCGTAGACGTATACTCCTGTACTATACATGCATGCATGGGATGGGCCCCTCCGTTTTTTGGGCCCAGGGCGGCTGCACAGTTCAGCCCCCCACCCCCCAAAGGGTTGGGCCTGGCTGTATGGGCTCATGTTCCTAGGAAAAGGCGATCCATGTTGTCTTCCTCCGCCGATGGCTAGACCGAGTAGTCAGCCAGCTACATGTAGGTCTCTTTGTTTCCGATTCTGGCCAGATTCTATTGGAAAAAAAAAATCAAACAACCCCTCCCAAACGCCGCAATTCATGTTTGATTCCACACAGCAATCGATTTTCTCCAGAGCGAACGCGTAACGTGACCTGAGAATCGGACGGGATGCCTCTTGTGGGAAAATCCTGCAGATTCTAGCACCCCCTCTCCTCTCCCCTTCGCACCCTGCCGCCGGTACCTCCCGGCCAGTCAGCGCGCCGCTGCCGGCCCCTCCGCCACCCGTCGCTGGCCCCTCCTGGCTAGTCTGTGGCGCACCGCCTGCCCCTCCGCGCCTTGCTGCTCTCCCGACCATCGGGACTTCAAGCCCACCAACCCATCGGCATCGACCAACAGCAATGGCCCCGAAGGTTGATGCCAAACAGAGCTCCACCCGCCGGCCTATCCCTCCCACTCCGGCCATCTTTTCCACGTGGCCGCTAGCCGAACCTCTCTCACACACTCTCCTCTACCCCCTCCACCTCCTGTTGGCGCCGTCCATGGCCCCTCCGGCCGGGGATTTAAGAATCCCCGCCCGTCAGTGCCGTCGACTGCCGAGCTCCACCCCGCCGTTGAGCTTCCTGTCCCTAACAGAAAATCAGGTTGCCAAACACCCTGCTTCTCTTACCAGCAGATTTTGTGGACAACAGCTTTTTAGAGTAGCTAGATTTTCAGAGAATCGCTACTAAAAACCTAAAACAAATGGGCCCGTAGTATGCTGCTCCCGTGCCGTCGCGATCACACTTGACAGCTGCATCTTATTCTGCTGAGCTGAGCTGTAGCAGCTTGCAGAGTAACATGGGCAGACACATCAGCTTTGTCGTCGAACTAGCCCAAGTTGTTCGTAGGCTAAAGCTCTAAGGAAAGGCCCATAGGCTGGATATCTTTGCGGAACGGGCTTCCGAACTTGAAGCCCATTCCTGTGAATTAGAGGCGACTTTTGGCCCAACAAAAAATTGGACAGCTCGTTCCAGTTCATTTAAAAGCCCTTCCTCAGGGTGCCTTTGGTTGAGCTTTTGAACCTGCTTTTGCTTTTGCAAAAGCCAAAAACCAACCAAAAGGTCAAAAAGCTCTATGTGCTTTTGCCCAAAAGCTGCTTTGACACTGGGTTGCCCAAAAGCTCTATGTAAGCACTTGCAACGAGGGTTGGGATGCTATCACAAAACAGGCAACAGATCAAGTTGATCGTTGGCTCCGTTGACACTAGCACATACATGTACATGCGGGGGTGGAGCAGCTGCGGGCAGCTTTAGAGCAGCAAGTGCATATTTTCTGCCAAGTGATGAGGCCTGCTAGCAGCTGCAGCAACCCTGTCAGTTTCTGTTCCGCTCACGCAGATGTTGCTGCTTGCAGCAAGTTGGGCATGGCGTTCACTTCACACATCTCTCATGCGCAGCACATGCACATTCCCCCCAGGCAACGCCAACACGGACGATCTCGCCTCCTCCAGTCCTCCTCCTTGCGTCGCATTCGCGTTGCGTGTATATATACATGATCATCGATGCCAATATCCGGTTCAACCCAATGCAACACAGCTAGCATCGATCTCTTGATACAACTGCGCACCTTCGTCTTCACTCTTCAGAGCAGAGGTCGATCGACAGCTCCGAAGAAGGTACGTACGTGCATCGATCATGAAGGCTATCGCGACAATGCTTCAGCTGCTGCTGGCGCTCATGCATCATGCCAGGAGGTCACCATCAAAATAGTGTGTGTCACACACTGTTATGTGTGCTAGTGTATAATTGTTTTGTTCCTTTGTTATTTTATGTAATTGCAGCATATATATGTATAAAAAAAGGGTGTCCGGGAGACGACGACCGGCGGCGATAGCAGCTTGATAATGACGAACGAGACACATCCTTAAGCTTTATAGAAAATTGACAATTATTAAAAAAATTTGATGGATATCGCAGGGTTTGGAGTTTTGTTTTTTTATAATAAATACAATGAGTAAAGCTTCTTCTTTCATTTAAATGATGCAGGCCTCCAGTAGAGTACTGTAGATCCACCCTGGATGTGGGTGGGATAATTTTTAGGCGAAGCGACCATGGATGTGGGCATGGCGAAGGCCGTGACTCCGGAGGCGAGGAAGTAGTGACTCTTGAGGGGGGCGACGTTGTCGAAGATGTAACTTCATAGGGATAACTCGTTGTGTAGATACTAATGTAACCTATCCTTTTGCGATTGACTGAACGGAAACATTGACCGAACGGAAACATTGACCGAACTGTGCAGGTTCCCATTTTGGAGCCTGCGGTGGATGTTGTTCCGCTGATAACGATGCGCGATGGTCTCTATGTTGAATGGGAATTGTGTGATCTTTGGTAGCTCAACAATGCGCGTACTTCATTCATCTGCTGATTTTTGGAGATTTGTTGAAAGCACTTACAATGAGGGTTCTTTTTCTACTCAGTCATACGCTTTTCGTACCTTATTAGACGGATGGACCACGAGGTTGCGTAGGATTCGTTCTTGATCTTTGTATTTCATACGTAAGCACTTGCAACGAGGGTTGGGATGCTATCACGAAACAGGCAATAGATCGAGTTGATCGCTGTCTCCGTTGACATTGGCACATACATGCACATGCAGGGGTGGAGCAGCTGCGGGCAGCTTTCTAGAGCAGCAGGTGCATGTTTTCTGCCAACTGATGAGGCCTGCCAACAGCTGCAGCAACCCTGTCAGTTTCTGTTCCGTTCACGCAGATGTTGTTGCTTGCGGCAAGTTGGGCATGACGTTCACTTGACACATCTCTCATGCACAGCACATGCACATTCCCCCAGGCAACGCCAACACGTACGATCTCGCCTCCTCCAGTCCTCCTCCTTGCTTCGCGTTCGCATCGCGTGTAGATATACATGATCATCGATGTCAATATCCGGTTCAACCCAACGCAACGCAGCTAGCATCGATCTCTTGATACAACTGCGCACCTTTGTCTTCACTCTTCAAAGCAGAGGTCGATCGACAGCTCTGAAGAAGGTACGTACGTGCATCGATCATGAAGGCTGTCGCGGCGATGCTTCTGTTGCTCCTGGCGCTCATGCATCATGCCAGGAGGTCACCATCAAAATAGTGTGTGTCACACACTGTTATGTGTGCTAGTATATAATTGTTTTGTTCCTTTGTTATTTTATATAATTGCAGCTTATATATGTATAAAAAAAGGGCGTCCGGGAGATAGCGACCGGCGGTGATAGCAGCTTGATGATGACGAACGAGACGCATCCTTAAGCTTTATAGAAAATGGACAATTATTAAAAAATCTGATGGATATCGTAGGGTTTGGAGTTTTATTTTTTTAAAATAAATATAATGAGTAAAGCTTCTTCTTTCATCTAAATGACGCATGCCTCCAGTACAGTACTGTAGATCCACCCTTGATGTGGGCGGGATAATTTTTAGGCGAAGAGACCATGGATGTGGGTGTGGCGAAGGCCGTGACTCTAGAGGCGAGGAAGTAGTGACTCTTGAGGGGGGCGACGTTGTCGAAGGTGTAACTTCATAGGGATAACTCGTTGTGTAGATATTGATGTAACCTGTCTTTTTGCGATTGACTGAACGGAAACATTGACCGTCCTGTGCAGGTTCCCATTTTGGAGCCTGCGGTGGATGTTGTTCCGCTAACAATGATGCACGATGGTCTCTATGTTGAATGGGAATTGTGTGATCTTTGGTAGCTCAACGACGTGCGTACTTCATTCATTTGCTGATTTTTGGAGATTTGTTGAAAGCACTTACAACGAGGGTTCTTTTTCTACTCGGTCATACGCTTTTCGTGCCTTATTAGACGGATGGACTGCGAGGTTGTGTAGGATTCGTTCTTGATCTTTGTATTTCGTACGTAAGCACTTGCAACGAGGGTTAGGATGCTATCACAAAACAGGCAACAGATCAAGTTGATCGTTGGCTCCGTTGACACTGGCACATACATGTACATGCGGGGGTGGAGCAGCTGCGGGCATCTTTCTAGAGCAGCAGGTGCATGTTTTCTGCCAAGTGATGAGGCCTGCCAGCAGCTGCAGCAACCCTGTCAGTTTCTGTTCCGCTCATGCAGATGTTGTTGCTTGCGGCAAGTTGGGCATGGCGTTCACTTGACACATCTCTCATGCGCAGCACATGCACATTCACCCCAAGCAACGCCAACACGTACGATCTCGCCTCCTCCAGTCCTCCTCCTTGCGTCGCGTTGCGTGTATATATACATGATCATCAATGTCAATATCTGCAACGCAGCTAGCATCGATCTCTCGATACATCTGTGCACCTTCATCTTCACTATTCAGAGCAGAGGTCGATCGACAACTCCGAAGTACATGTGCATCGATCATGAAGGCTGTCATGGCAATGCTTCTGCTGCTGCTGGCGCTAATGCATCATGCCAGGAGGCCACCACCAAAACAGTGTGTGACACACTGTTATGTGTGCTAGTATATAATTGTTTTGTTTCTTTTTTGTTTTATATAATTATAGCTTATATATGTATAATAAAAAAAGGGTGTACCCAGTGCAGAGAGCTCCCGCTCTGTATAGGGTCTGGGGAAAGATGTCAGTGGTAAGCCTTACCCTCGTCTGTGCAATGCGGGGAGACCGCGACTCGAACCCAAGACCTTCCGGTCACAGGCGGTAAAATTCTACCGCTTGCACCAGGCCCGCCCTTCAATTGCAACTTATATATGATTGACTATATACATACTTAGTCTCTAATGTCAATTCTTTTTTTTTCAAAAAAAAGGAATATAATTGAATTGACATAGTCTCTAATGCCAATTCTTTTGTTCCTGCCTTTTGCATGCAGCGACACCATGTCGAATGGAGAGCAGAAAAGCGAGATGCTGCGAGGGTACGGTCGCCTGTTCAGCCTTAGCCTCGCCCATTTCAAGTCGCGACGATCAAGTGCGCCGTGGAGTTGGGCATTCCAACTGCTAGCAAACGCTGCGGTGGGGCGGCCACCGTCTCCAACCTCATCAAGGAGATCGGCCTCGTCTCGGCAAAAGCGCCATACCTCAGCCGCCTCCGGCGCTTCCTTGCCTTCTTCGGGCTGTTCGAGGAGGACGACGAGGAGTCTGCGTCAGCTGAAAGTCAGACGGTGTACAAGTTGACTCCGACGTCACGGCTCCTCATCCAGGAGGCCGACAACTATTCGACGTGCGACTTGTCCCACATGTTGCTGCTGTTCACGCACCCCAGCACCACTGTGTCAACCTTCTTCGACCTTGAGCAGGAGAGAGCGTTAGCCATTACTCCACTAGCAAAAATAGATCGCGCCGCCGCGCTCCTAGCCAGATACGATGAGCGGAGAGCACGACGCCGCGACTGGATTCCATGTCAATGGCATCCATGAGTGCCGAAGGAGAAGAGGATAGGGTGATTCGCACCACAGCCGCCGCAGGGTACGTGACTATTCCCAACCACACACGAGCGAGAGTAGGTGGCGACGCCCAAATGCAAGCATCGTCTGTGGGGATCAGTGGGGAGGTGGACGATGGTGCATCTCATGCGGGATGCACAATCACCGATGCCGGATGTAGGGCTCCTCCTGATGACAAATCGAGGCGAGTTTTCCCCTGTATTCTCCCTCTTCGATTTCCTTTTTGCCCCGTGCAAGCGGCGACTTTGGATGGGGATTGCTCATATTAGGGTTAGAGGGGGTGGCGAAAGATAATTTCGGGACTTCATTTTCTAGCGTGGCAACATATTTGGATATTAGGTCTAGATGCTATGGCAATTTTGGGTAGCAACTTATGCAAATCATGCTATGAAATCAAATGCACTCATGTTACATGGCCAACTCATACAGCTTTTTTTCAGTGTCCGAAGATAACTTTGCTGGCGTTTGAGTTGTTTTCTATTTTTATAGTAATTTTGTTGCATAATATGGCATATCTACAATTCACAGTCATTCTCAATATCTATCACACGATTCCAACAGTAGCAACTTTTAAATATATATTGTATGATTTGGAACATCACACTAGCCACCGAATGATCTGTTATTGTACGCTAATTTTTCAGTATGGCAAAGCGCAAAATCGAAGTTATTGATGCGGCCCCCTCCACAAGGAGAATGACTAGAGCTTACTCTAGAATGCAAAAGTTTGAGGACTCACAAAATCAAGAGGCGGCACAGAAAAATCAACAGAGGACTAGGCGGCAGGAGCAGGAGGAAATTGTAAATGCCAAGAAGAGGAAAGGGTTGAAAAGGGTAGGCAATGTAGAAAATGAGTCAAAGGGGAAAGGCCGCCTGGAAGAAGATGGTCAACTGAACAAACAACCAGATAAGGTAGTAATAAAATAGAATGTGCAACCATGTGTCTGCTAGTTAAATAATTGCCATGTCAATTCCCTTTTATTTGTTTGATCAAGCTAGGAGCAACCTAAGAGCTCTTTTACGGTACACAATACTACTACTTAGTAGTATATAGTATATATATAAGATCTAAATGTTCATGATTATGGATGATTTATTAATTATTACATGTGAAAAGTGATATTTCAAATGGAATGGCCTTTTAAACTTTATGCTAGTGTCAAAAATAAAATTTTAGTGATATCATTTGTGTTTTTTTACCATGATACCCTTATACTACCTATACTAATGTATACTACCCATACCACAGGTGAAGGTTTCAGTAGTATATGATTAATTTTGACCGTTGGATGTTTGTATACTAGTCCTTTTTGAACACTAATATAGCCTAATATTGTGTACCGTACAGTTCTATATAGGAAACTATCTGAAGCAACTTACATAGTTTACCATCAGCACCTTTTTTTCCCAAATTTGCACAATCCGTATGTTTTTTCTACCGAATACAACCCACATGAACTGAACTATCTTTATGTACTCTTTTTTAGGGTATCATGAAAAAAGACTCGGTTAGCAAACAGACTTATGAGCAAGCAATGAAGATTTCAAGTAAAAAGCTAGGAGAGGAAACCAGCAAACAAGCGGCACATGAAGACAATGAACTAGGTGATGAGCATGTTATGAATGTGAAGTACGAGTCAAGGCCTGAAATGGATGAACTATACAATGAATTGTGCAAGTACAACAGGAGAAGAATTGGTGATGACACGAGGTATGTGAGCATTTTTAAGTTTTTTCTACCTCCTCCTTCTAAGCATTCTTTATACAATTCTAACAACTTATGTGAGCATTATCTATGACAATGGTGCAGCCCAATTTTATTCAAATCCAATGAAGTCACCAACACTGCATATGAAATAGCAAAAAGTATGCTGATGGGCAGATCCCTAGACACCAGTGCACTTCAAGTGGGAACTTATGTGTTATCAAAAGATCCAAAGCAAAAGAGGAAAAAGATAATGTCTCCTTGGATTGGGGTAATCATCATTAATTGGTTTTCCTTACTTTCTTATACCTCAGCTTTATGTTATAGGCAATGTCAAGATTACACGCATGCCTTTCTGTTTTTTTTTTGCCACACAAAAAACATAGGTACAGATGATGTCAAGAGGAACGTACAGCAAGATGATCGAGAAGGCTTTTGACTTTCTAAACACAGATTATGATATGGTAGTTAACATGCCCCTCATGCATCAATGCTTCTATTTTATCCCTAGCAACTCATGCCTTTAGCTAATTAGCACCTTCTTCGCTTTTTTTTCCAAACTGACAACTTATGCTCTTTTCGCTGGACTAAGAAACCGAGCTTTGCTGAACTGATAACTTATGCTATCCTATACTGGCAACTTATGTTTTGCTAAACTAACAACCTAAGGTTGTTCAAACCGACAACTTATGGTTTTCTTTCACAGATTTTATTCCCAATTCATCAAGGTAATGAAGAGGAACCGGGCGTAGATGGCCACTGGTTTACAATTGTAGTAAACATGGTCACCTGGCACGGACGTCATCGGTCGCCGCAATCCAAACCCAATCCATGTCGTGTCGCTGGCAGACCGAAGCTAAACAATGGCGGCACACGCACACCCAGGTCCTGGAAATCAGGGCAGGCCGCGACGCCGTTGGCTGGGCGAGGCCGCCGACCGCGCATTCCAAGCAGCTAAGCAACCGGCCGGCAAGGCGACGCCCGATTCCAGTCTCCACGCGGTGGGACTCGGCCCCGCGCCTGATTTCTGCTTACAATAATGTGCACCACCAGTAACTTCGCTTTATAATATTGTGCACCCGTTGTTTCTATGCTATCTTTTATGGAACATTGTTTGATTTGTGCTAAGGTAGCGTAAACGTAAAAGGAATCAGATTACAGTGTATTTGATGGCGGAATGGGTGATTACCCTCTTTGTTTGGTTGCATTTTGGTAACTTAATCAGATTATGGTGTAGGTGTTGTATCTGATTACGGTAGATGAGGGTTAAGAAGCTTGCATAGATATTATTTTAAGAAATTCGATTACAGTATCAATTGATTACAAACCACCGCAACCTAACATACGTAATGGGATTCGTTGCCTTTCGTAATCAGATTAGTTACATTTGAGCTAACCAAACGCCACCTAAAATTACATTGCATTCCATAATCTGCTCTGCGGGTGATCGAATTTTGTTGAACCGTTACTTGAACCTGAAGAATCCATGGCCTGATGAGTGATGAATGAATGCACTTGAGAGTTCAGGACTGCAGGAAATAAAGAAAGAAAAGCCTCAACATTTTATCCACCAAAAGAAGAGGTCAGAAAATTTTTTAATTCGGATAACTAGTGATCGAAACAAGTCAAACGAACATACGTGCCTGCCACATAATGAAACTGCTACATGAACCATCACATGTTGCATAGGAGTTCTGTGTATCTCAAGTGACAGTGATCGTTCTCAAGAAACGAAAAACAAGTGACAGCAGCGGGTAGAAATGAATGCAACTACTGTTCCATTGAACCGTGCTTCTCCCACCACTCCACTTGCCTATGGAGGCTGTATGGGCTCCTGGTCCTGGAAAAAGGCGATCCTTGTCGTCTTCCGCCGCTAATGGCTACACCGAGCAGTCAACCAGTCACCTTAAGATGTTTGGATATTAGGTGCTAAATTTTAGTAGTGTCATATTGAATATTCGGATGCTAATTAGGAGGACTAAACATGAACTAATTATAAAATTAAACATGAACTAATTATAAAATTAATTGCAGAACCTTGTGTTAATTCGCGAGTAGCACCATATTATCAAATCATAGATTAATTGGGCTTAATAGATTCGTCTCGCGAATTAGACTCCATATGTACAATTAGCAGAGTAACATGGGCGGACACGTCAGCTTCATCGTCGAACCAGCCCAAGTCGTTCGCAGGCCGAAGCTCTAAGGAAAGGCCCGTAGGCTGGATATCTTTGTGGAACGGGCTTTCCGGACTTGAAGCCCATTCCTGTGAATTAGAGGCGACGTTTGGCCCAGCAAAAAATTGGACAGCCTCCAATCCCCTCCCGTTGTTGTTTCCAAGGCTTGAGTCGGTGCCAAAAGACCAGCCCATTCCAGTTCATTCGAAAGCCCTCAGTCAGACCAGACAGCAACAAACAACAAGCCACAGCGAAAGACGCAACAAAGCCACGGATGGTAATTCCAATCCAATCCAACGCCATGGCATATACTCGCCACCGATAAAGTACTTTATTTTATTCCCGGAAGCGCGCAGCCGCGGGCGGCGGCGGCCTAGAGGTTGAACATGACCTTGATGGCGTCGCGGCCGCGCGCGCTGACCTCGAACGCCTCCTCGACCTCCCGCTGCGAGAACCCGAAGCGGTGGGTGATGAGCGGCTTCACGTCCACCTTGCCGCTGCGGAGGAACTCGATGCAGAGCGGCCAGGTGTCCTTGTACCGGAACACGCCCACCACGTCCACCTCCCGGATCGCCGCCGACGTCAGGGGCACCGTCATCTCGTTGTGCCCCATCCCCACCAGGCACACCTTCCCCCCGGGGCGCGTCGCCCCCAGCGCCGTCGCCACCGTCTTGCTGAACCCGGCGCAGTCCAGGGTCACGTCGATCTCCGCGCCGCCCAGCGCCGCCCGGATCCGCTCCACCTCCTCCCCCACGTCGTCCGGCCTCGGCGACACCCGCACCGCCGCGTCCGCGCCGAGGGACCGCGCCACGGAGAGCCGGTGCTCGTCCACGTCCACGATCGCCACGCGGGGCGCGCCGAAGGCCCGCGCGGCAAGGAGCGCGACGAGGCCGATGGGCCCCGCGCCCATCACGAGCACCGCCGTCTCCGGCCCGACACCGGCGCGGCGGCACGCGTGGACGCCCACGCTGAGGGGCTCGCACATGGCGCCTTCCTCCAGGGACACGTTGTCGGGGAGCTTGAAGCACAGGTCCGCCGGGTGCACGATCTGGTGCGCCAGCGAGCCGTGCACGGGAGGGGTGGCGAAGAACTTCATGTCCTCGCACAGGTTGTAGCGACCGCCGCGGCAGTGGCGGCACCGCCAGCAGCTCACGCCGGGCTCCAGCGCCACGCGGTCGCCGGCGGACAGGTGCTTCACGCCGGCGCCAACCTCCTCGATCACGCCCGCGCACTCGTGCCCGATCACCATCGGCTCCTTCACCACGAAGTGCGCGATGCGCATCTCCTGCGATGATTCAGGAAGTGACATCCATGTTACGAATGCAATCTGATTTCCTTTTTCTTAAACTCCATCCATCCATGGATCGATGAACAACGCACGCACCCTGAGGTAGTGCACGTCGCTGCCGCAGATCCCCACTGCCTTCATGCGCACACGGACATCATGGGGGCCTGAAAATGCCAAATTCTCACTGTCAGCATGCCTAAACACTAGAGTAATCGCGTTCTGGCTTCTGACAGACTATCCAAAACAACACTACTATCAGCATGCCTTCTTGCCTACTGTCTGACACTGCAGTGATTTCGCAGATAAGTAAGGTAATATAAGGCCATGTTTAGTTACTCCCAACTTCCAACTTTGACACTATGCAAAAAGAAGATTCTCCATCACATCAAACTTGCGGTACATGCATGGAGTACTAAATGTAGATAAAATTAAAAAGTAATTGCACAGTTTTGTTGTACTTTACGAGACGAATCTTTTGAGCCTAATTAGTCAATATTTGGACAATAATTCACAAATACAAACGAAACGCTACAGTGTGCTACAGTGCTGTAACAGTAATTTGGCACCTCCCAAATTCGCGAACTAAACAAGGCCTAATTTCTACACCATGGCGGATCCAAATCCTGGATCTAGATTCCTGACTACAACACGTGCAACCAGGACAGGATAATGTAAAAAAGACTGAATCTTGTCAGGGCTACCTAGATTTCTGCACTGCCGGGGACCGATTTGCACGATAACCTGTCGATTTCTAGAGGGGAAACAAACGGCATACTAGTACTAATCTGCCAGCAGAATATAAATCCTAGGAGAACAAGATCAGCCAAGCAGCAAGAACTCGGACACACACAGAGAGACTCATCGCGTACCGAGGGGCGGAAGCTTGAAGGGCATGATCTTGAGGGTGTTCTTGGCGACCAGCCACGCCGCCATGTTCTCCTCCACCTCGCCGGCCGCCGCCACGCCGCTCCCTTGACATCCCTTCCCCATCTCCTTCTCCCCCTTCCTTCCCCTGCCCCTCGCTCACTGACCTCACTCACCTACTGACTGACAGGCACTGTACTCAGAGCAGTGAATGAGTGAGAGGAGCAGGTGGGGCGGTGTGACGAATTTATAGCGGGGGCGTGACGCCGGCGCCGATGCCGACGCAGGCGCGGACGGCATCTCGAAGCCAGAAGCGTCCACGCCGCGGTCTGAGGTGCCATGCTTATCTGTTGTTGAGAGCGGCGTGGAAAGGGACAGCCAAGGGCGCGTGAGATCTTTGGCCTCGCCCGCCTCGCCTCTTGCCTCTCTCACGCAGCCGCCGGTTGAGCCGCAGGCGCTCTGGTTCCTGTGGTCGCGCCGCCGGGCTCACTTGGCATCCGCTGGCACGGTGGTTTATTTTGGCCCCGGCCGCAAAATCTTTGTGCTTCCATGGACGGAGCCAGGGATTAGAACATGTCTGCCACGGTATCTGTTGCGTGATCCTGGGATAATGAATGAATATCTGTCACGCACGAGATGCGTATCATGTCCACGTATCCTCGTGGTAGGGCCCAAATCTTTTGGATTCCGTCGCGTCCGGGAGACGGTGACAGGCGGCGACAGCAGCCTGATGACGAACGAGACGCATCCTTAAGCTTTGTAGAAATGGATCATAGTCTCTTACCATAAAAATGGCTGCATGTGCAGCACCACCGACTATCAGGGGGCGTTTGGTTAGCAAATGTCACATCAAATGTTTAGATGCTAATTAGAAGTATTAAACGTAGGCTATTTACAAAACCCATTACATAAGTGGAGGCTAAACGGTGAGACGAACCTATTAAGTCTAATTAATCCATCATTAGCAAATATTTACTGTAGCAACATATTGTCAAATCATAGACTAACTAGGCTTAATAGATTCGTCTCGCCGTTTAGCCTCCGCTTATGTAATGAATTTTATAAATAGTCTACGTTTAATACTCCTAATTAGTATCTAAACATTCGATGTGACGGGTGCTTAAAAATAAGCAACCAAACCAAACCAGACCTTAGAAATCCGCCAATCCACATGTGGTGTGTGAACAAGGAAAGTTGTGTACCATAGTCGGTAGCTAGGTATGGATAGGGGGGCATAGAGCACATATGATGAGCTACCACAATAGTTGTAGAGCCTAGCATAGCTAGATTAAGAGATAATTGAGCATGCCATGACGATTATTAAAAAAAATTTGATGGATATTGCAGGGGTTGGACTTCTAAATTTTTATAATAAATACAATAAATAAAGCTTCTTCTCTCATCTAAATGACGCAGGCCTCAACTCTGAATAGGAGTATCGGACGCACTGTCAGTGTCTGCTACCGAACGTTTTCTCTATCTCTGTTTCTTCTTCTTCTTCTTCTTTTTCACGCTGGAGAGTTTATAGTGAGATGGGCCTACCTTCTCTATTAATTAATACAAGTCCGGCAGTCTTTGCCGGTCCCCTTTTCAAAAAAAAAATAGTGAGATGGGCCGTACGTTAATCATCGGGGATAACATGGGCCACCTAGAGATAAAGCCCGCTGGTAGATTTGGGGCCCTCGCTCGAGTCTCCAGGAAGAGGTTGGGCCGACGACTGCTCGCGCGGAGGGGAACAGACACGGCCCTCCAAGGCCCCGTAGCCCAGTTGCCCTCTCGTCTCGTCCAGTCGTCGTCACCACCGATGCGATCGTGCCGAGTTGAAAAGCCAAAACTCGAAACGATCAGTAATCCGGCATGGAGAGAGTATGACACGCCGGATCACGTTCGACTCCAAACCGCTCACGATGGATCTGGATCGGAGTGGAGTGGTGTACGCGTGAAGGAAAGACACGTGGGTCGATGGTGACGCCATGAGAAGAATGTCCCCGTGCCCGGCCCCGCCTTGCAGGCTTCAAGGTACAGTGCGTGTCCTCGATCAGCATCGCGTTTAGCACGATGTCGCTACTGTACCTGCGGATGCAGGGCAGGGGCAGCATTCCATGGAATGCGAACCCTCTCACATTCCTTACCGTACGCGCAGAGGTGACAGTTGATGGGTGACTCTCTGACACCCAGCGACCCCACCTGCAGGGAGAGAGGAGAGACGCCCACCCACAGCCGAACGCAAGTGTAATCGTCGGCACCTTCGCCGTCGCAGTCGCTACTTGGACGATGGCCAAGTTACGCCGCGGGGCTGACCACCCAGCACGGAGGCGCGCCGACAGGTTTACCGTGGCGTTTTTTACCGTCCCATCAGCCCCATCGGCATCGCCGTCGTAAAAGTCCGTGGCTTGGCGGTGGTGGTCTCGGACCCTCGACGTCGGCACCGAGGGACACGTACAGGTCGGCGCACCGCGCGGACCAGGAGCACCGAGCAGGCCGGGAAACCGCGTGGGATTTTTTTTTTTTTTTTGGGCGCGGCGGCGGCGGCGGCTCCGCCTCTCCCGGCGTCGCGATCGTTGAACCGGTCGCGCGGGCTGGCGTGCGGTCCACTTCCGAGTGGGACGCGACCCCTCCCCCACCACCACACTTGGCACTTCACTTGCCCTCACTCGCCGATCGCCGTGGCCATTGCCCACTGCCACCGGCTCCGATCAATCATGCTATCGATCGCTGTGAACAAACGGCTGCCCTTTCTTTCTTTTTGCTTCTCTCTCAGCCCTCCCTCCTGTCCAACGACAAGGACGACGAGATTGCCTGTAGCGGTTTCAGGCGGCTGTGACCAAACGGCTGCAACCAATGCTAGTCTGAACGAGTGCATGCCATTGTAGGATTGTAGCAGCCAGGCAGCCACTCCCGGGTCAACAGTCAACTGGGATCCTGCTGAAAATCTGGCCCTGCTGCGCTCTCTCTCCTCCGGCAAACCGCAAATACCAGATGGTGATTGCTACTGTAGACAGCATCATCATCCAATCAGCAGGAATCTTATCGTCTACTGACAACACTCCTGCACCGGTTTAACAATCCTGTTTCAGAATGTGCCGTTCGGCCACGGGGGCTTTCCCCGACGTGGACGCGCCACTAGCCACGGCCCCCTCCCGCCCGCCGTCATGCTCTGCCCCACATGCATGTCGCAAGTTGCAATGCCGACCGGCCGACCGCGCGATCAGTGGAAGAAGGCCCCGTCAATGGTTGCCAGAGCCGAGGCGATTGCTGGTCACTGGTCAGCCCAAAACCGCCGCCACCCTCCCGGGGGCGGCGCTCCCGGCCGGCACACGGCGCTGTTACCGGTCACCTCCGCTCTCTTCTCCGGCCGTGCGTTTTTCTTCTACCGCTCGCGGTCGATCTAGGGTCTGTTCGCTTCAGCTTATTCGTTCGGTTTATCAGTCACCAAACAGTGTTTTCCTCTCACAACAAATCAGCCGTTTCGACTTTTCAGCCAGCTTATAAACTGAAGCGAACACGTCCTTACAGTGACGGAGAAACCCCCCGGAAGAACAGAGCAGCTGTTTTTGGCGCGCCATACTATGTTGAACCAGTCAGCGCGCGCGAGCGATCGCCGCTGTCGCTGCTTCGTGTGGTCGGAATTGCCGTCGCATCCGACGAGACGGGCGAGGTCCCCCTGCCGGCGGTTGCTTTCTCCTCTCCCCCCCAATTTATCGAGAATTTTCTCCTCTTCCTTCTTTCGGTGCCCGCCGCGGCGTGTCGACGTTCGTAGCGACAACCTACTGCACGCACGACTCGAGGTTTTCATCATCAGCGTAGTAAATGAAGGGGAAAAAAAACCGCGCCGTAATTCCTTTGGATTCACACACATGCTGTACAGCGGCTGCGATGGAGGTCGACGAGACGAACGAAGCCGGTCAGCGCCGGCACCGCAGGAGGTGGAAGACATCAAGCCGTGGATTCCGCGAGTCGGAGACATTCACACCCAATCAGAAAGATCGCTTCTTTCTTTCTTTTTTCCCAGAAAATAACACGGAGTGAGCAATCATGTCATTGGTCAGCACGATGTCATTGACCCGATGAGGCCGTAGGGGAGCCGGATGCTTGAAGCTTTTCTCTGCTCTGTAGGTTGCTGTCACTCTGATGAAGTGATGAGGCCGCGAGCCACACGCACCTCTGCTACCTGAAAACCGGTAGCGAAAAAGAAAACAAAGCTTTCCTCGGCAGCGGGAGAGCCCACTGGCGCACACCCCGGCGTTGATCAAGCCAGCGGCAGCAGCCAGCAGCAAGGGGGAGGGGGAAGCGACCCGGCAAGGGGGCAGGCAGGCCGCGGCCGGCCGCCGCGCCGCATGCGGCCACTGGGCGGCCGCGCCGTCGCTGTCGCCAGCGCCGTGACAGCTCGCGGACGGCAACTCGCCGAGCGCGGGGACAAGAGCTCCCCCCATCCATGAGGCAACCATGCTCGTGCTCATCAACAAATACCTCAGGAGCAAGAACGCCCCGGCGGGAGGAGGAGGAGGAGGAGGAGGCGGCGGAGACGAGATGGCGCCGGCGGCCTCCAACCGGGAGCACCGAGACCGCGACCGCGACCGCGACCTCTACCTGTGCCTGCCCGGCTGCGTGCCGGTGCGCGCCAAGCGGGGGAGCACCACGGCGGCGTCGGCGGCGACGGTAACCACCACGACGAGGACGTCGCGGCACAACTTCGTCAAGGCCGCGGCGTCGGGACTGCTCGCGGGGGCGCAGTTCACCAACCACGAGTCGCTCCCGCCGCTGCCCGACGCCTACGCCGAGTTCGCCGCCGCGTTCCCGCTGTACGGCGCGCTGGCGCGGGCCGACGCCATCCGGGACGAGGAGTACCCGCACCTCGACCGCCACGTGTGCCTCGACTACACCGGCATCAACCTCTTCTCCCACGCGCAGATGAACTCCTCCCTGCCGTCCACCTCCGCTCCGCCGGCATCGGCGGCGTCCGTCGCGTGGCAGCCGCCCTTCTTCGACATCGCGTACAAGTCGGCGAGCCTGCGGGCACAGGTGCAATGCGGGGACGCCGCGACGGGGGTCGGCGCCGCCGTGACGAGGCGCATCATGGCGTCACTCAAGATCCCCGAGGACGAGTACGCCATGGTGTGCACGGCGAACCGGACCACCGCGTTCCGGCTCCTGGCTGAGTCCTACTCGTTCCAGCCCGGAAAGCAGCTGCTCCCCGTGTACGACTACGAGAGCGAGGCCGTGGCCGCCATGGCCGACAGCGCGCGCCGCCGTGGCGCGGAGGTCACGCCGGCGAGCTTCGCCTGGCCGAGCATGCGGATCCACGGCGCCGACCTCCGCAAGAAGCTGTGCCGCGGCCGGCGGCGCGGCGGCGGGCGCGGGCTCTTCGTGTTCCCTCTGGCTTCCCGCATGACGGGCGCCAGGTACCCGTACCTGTGGATGAGCGCGGCGCAGGAGCAGGGGTGGCACGTGGCTCTGGACGCCTGCGCGCTCGGCACCAAGGACCTCGACACGCTCGGGCTCTCCCTCATCCGCCCGGACTTCATCGTCTGCAACTTCTTCAAGGTGTTCGGCGAGAACCCCTCCGGCTTCGCGGGGCTCTTCGTCAAGAGGTCCACCGGCCTCGCCGCGCTCGAGCGCTCCGTCATCGCGCGCAGCATCGGCATCGTCAGCATCGTGCCCGCTCGACGCTGGTCGCTCCACGACGGCTACTCCACCGAGCTCGAGCACTCGCGCAGCTTCCCCAAGCTCGCCGACCCGCCGCCGCCGCTGGACGACGCCGACGTCGAGACCACCAGCTCCTTCTCCGGCCCGCTCAGCTCCACCGCCATCACCCGCAGCATGACCCTGCAGCCCGACGACGCCGCGGAGATCAGCGAGGAGAATGGCTTCCTCTACCAGGAGGAGCCGGGAGCACAGTACGGCGGCGGCCATGGAGCAGAGCAGCCGGCGAAGGAGGAGGAAGAGAGTGCCATGATAGAGGTGGAGTGCCGGGGGCTGGACCACGCGGACGCGCTGGGGCTGATCGCCATCGGCAACCGGCTGCGGTGCATCAGCAACTGGCTGGTGGTAGCGCTGCAGAAGCTGCGGCACCCGCACGCCGAGGGCGGCGGCCACCAGCTAGTGAGGCTGTACGGCCCGCGGGTCAAGTTCGACCGGGGCCCGTCGCTGGCCTTAAACGTGTTCGACTGGAAGGGCGAGCGGGTGGCACCACCGCTGGTGCAGAAGCTCGCCGACCGCCACGGCATCTCCCTCACCTGCGGATTCCTGCGCAACATCTGGTTCTCCGACAAGTACGACGCCGACAGGGCCGCCGTCCTCGAGCACATCGGCGACGACGGCGGCGCGGTCCCGGTCACGCCAGGGAAGAGGAGGAAGGACGCCGCCGGCGACGCGGGGATCCTCGTGGTGAACGCGTCGCTGGGGTTCCTGAGCAACTTCGAGGACGCCTACAGGCTGTGGGCGTTCGTGGCCAAGTTCTTGGACGCCGACTTCGTGGAGAAGGAGAGGTGGAGGTACACCGCGCTCAACCAGAGGACGGTCGAGGTGTAGTAGCGCAGATTGCAGCCGCAGCTTCAGCTCAGCTTGGCGCATTGGTACAGTTTCAGTTCACTGTAAAGCAGCATTCTTTTGGGATCAGCTCGGCAGTGTCAGTGTGTGTGCCGTGCTCTTCCTTTCAGCCATTCTTTCAGTGTAAACTGTAAGATGTATAGTGTAGAGTTTGCTTTCCTAATAAAAATATCTAGAATATGGGTTCATAAGTTCCGGTCAAGCACAACCGAATAACAAAGATAAAGAGCAGAGGAACCAGGGGGCTAGGACCAGGGTGAATAGTTTCAGAGAATAATCATTTACAGGATGGCTAAACTGGGAATTCTGAACATAATACATCAAACTGAACAGCAGTTACAGTTAATAATGCCAACGATCTAGCAACATTATTTTGTTATATGTTTTCGCCACTATAAGCCATTTGCTATGCCATCGTTGACCTTGATTTTCCCCCCAACAATGTCATCGGACGCCTTCTTGTCATAGAACCTCCTATACATGGAATCGACTTTTGTAAGGTAGAATGTACCAGGTAGCAACAGGCTTATGCCTTTGCTTGTCTCAAAATCTTTTGCTCCATAACGGTGTTCCATCAGCTTCAGTGTGTCGACGAACTTCTCAGGTGATGTCTAGTTACAAACAAGTGATCAAGTTAGACAGCTTAGCAAAAAAAAAAAGGTGAAAAGGGAACTTCTCAGGTGATCAAATCAATTTTAGGGACAAGTTTGCTCATATAACTCGTTTTCATTATAGCATTAAGAGACATGATGAGCCAAAGCACGGCTGATGCAGTTAGTGTCCCTGTATTTGTGTACAAATTCTTCAGAACGCCAGCAGGGTTTGTTGGTCAAATTCACAGTTAGCTTTAAAATTTCTTTCTATTTTTCAGCAATCTTTTCTTGGAATATAGGAAAAATATGTAAGCACGCGATGTTTCCCTCCTCTGTTTTGGTACCTGGTGTTGTGGTCAAGAAACATCTAAAAATATTTGGTCAGTTCCTGTGAGCAATTAGCTAGAAGCTATAGTACTAACATGCCCAAGTGATTCACTCTGAAATGAATTTCGAAGCCCTATAGGCCTCCAAGATACCATATGCGTTAATAGTTTGATCCATGATAATGCAATACATGATGAGTTCCTATCCTTTTCAACAAGACAATATCTAGTATCGGACCTAGTGAAGAATTAAGGGATGGAAGACCATACCACATATCTTGACTCGAGCTTTGCTGTAACATCAAGCACAGATGCAATGTTTGCTAGGCTGAAGGGATGCTGGCCCTCATGTGATCTCAATGAGAACAATGTAGATGTCAAGCCACTGCCATAAGAGAACATGATGATTCGTTGGCCAGCCTGCACAAGAAATAAAATTAGCTGTGCCTAGAATTGACAAGTACACAAAGGCATGCACTAAAACATAAGACTCACTAGACTGCCAGACTGGTGTGCTTATTGTAGATTACAGATGCCAATGCTGCATACAGAGATGCAGTATACATGTTACGATTTGTTTTGGAAGCAAAGTTGATGGTTGAACTTTGATGTCATACAAATGCTTTGATACTTGTTGAGAGGCCTGAAAGTTTGGTAGAATTGGTTTAGTGCTTACTGCTTACATCAATTAAGCTTTAAGAGTTATTTCACTCCAAATAAGAAAGAACCTTTTCCAGGTCACGGCTTTGGTAACTTTCTTGACTAGACAAATTTGTAAAGGTAGAAGCTTGTCTTTAGCATCGTTATCAACTGAGATAGTGTCGAAGAAAGAAAACAAAACAGATAAGAGACTTTATCTGGGGACTAAAAGTGTTAAATAAAAAAGGGTAACTTGTAGCCCCAAAAATGGGAGGTCTTAGAGAACTCCAGAACATGATTTGGCTGACAGACCAAAATGCAACACATTAAGTAGGAAAATGATTGCAATTTAAGCGTGAGAACAAAATGGACCTGCAGTTGCGCATGAAATCATTGAAGAAAAGTTGACCGAAACTCTTCTGCACAAGCTGCAGTAATAAAAGGAAATTGTGAAGAACAAGTCAGCTACAAAAAAATTGGTAGTCTTTGAGCAAGTGTTAAGTCACCGTACCTTATTATATGGAGAATGAAACACACAATAATCTGCATCGGATATTGAGAATTGCTGTCCCACTAGCTTTTCATACCTGATTTCACAGCCACAATGCGTGAATAGGATGTTACTGATGATCAAAATATTAATGATGGCAGCAATCTTACTTGGTACAAAATCGTCTATAACATGAATCCAGAGCCATCAGGTAGCATGTTTGAGATAGCTTTCCATCAACAACCTAGTCAAGTCCAAAAAAATAAGCAACGGAATGTCGAAAGTCTATAGTCTGATAAATGAATAACCAAAAATAATGTTTTTTTTATTTAGAGAAGCCCCAATTAGCATGCCAAAGTAAGCATTTATATGAGAGCCAAAAAGGCAGAATCCTTACCGGGTATTCACTAGCAAGATCTGGCTTGTAGAAATCGTAAGCATGAGCCATGTGAGAAGCTCTATATTTTCTTTCAAGTGAGATAGGAGCGTCTGGACCAATAAGCATTGCAATAGCAGCAGCAGCCCCTGTAGGACGAGCTGGTCCTTCTGGATAAAACCTGAACATAAATAATTGCATAAGACAGTTGAGTGCTAAATGTTGCACTGGGACAAAATGGATATAACGAAAACATTGACAACTAGGTGATTTAGGGTGACAAACTGCGCTATCTGTGCAAACGACAAGGCCATAACGTCCATCCCATGATTTACTCTCCACCCAATTCAGACAGTTTAACAGGGCAGCTGTTCCACCATAGCATGCGTTGCTCGAGTCAACTCCTTCAATGTCAGTATTACCACTTTCCTGTGTTTGTATTTGGTAACAAATGTTGACAATGACAAATTATTAGGTGAAACTGAAATAGAGCTAGTAAAATGATGAAATGTCACTTTGCAACTTTGGGTTAGGTGGAGTCTGTTTTCTTTTCTCTTTTGGGTAATTGGGTCTCAGGGGACAAACCTCGAAAATTTGCATCAGCCATGTTTTGATGGACTTGCTTTTGTCTATCACTGTCTCGCTGCCAACCTCCAAGCGGCCAATTAGCTTAGGATCAACGTTGTACTTTTGCAGCAACGACGCGACAACTGTCAAGCTGAGAGAATTTCTCTTCATTTCCATTTTGCATAACAGCCAGAGCGCTACATGAAGAACATAGGACTTTGCGATAATCGCTTGCTAGTTTGTAGTACTCCTTGCGAGGACTAATTCCAACAAAAGAGGGGAATCGAAAGTTACGAATATTACCTCATAGAGATTACATCTTCCACATCACTGCAGAAAGCCATGCAATCTTGCCCAAGCCCAATTGTTTACTTCCCCTTGCTGACTCCATCATGAGCCTCCAGCGCTTCCTGCAGTCATCGACTAAATGCGTCAGCGCTAACGATCATGGTGCATGAACCAACCCCTCCTCCTAACGCCGCATCGATTTCAGTCCTTAATTAACGCGCTTGCTGAAGGGGACGAAACATCAGGCCTGGCCGCGTGTGCAACATCTGACGTGATAGATGCAGCAGGTGCATCGGACTCGAGTTCCTCTTATAGAAATCAGAACACTTCACCATCGCTAATGATCTGCGCGCACACGATTTGTAAGAATTTCCACTTGCGAACCACCTCCTCAAACCAAAAACTATTTCATCAGTCGAGCCTAAAACCCCTCGAAGCAGTAACTCCCCCCAAAAGGGTCACGATCACGAGTAGTTCCCAGGAAAATTCGCACCGCTCTGATCTCCGCATTCGGATGCTCGGAGACTGCCATGCGCCGCAGCATCGCATATTCGCATCACAGGAGACAGAGCGCGCGGGGACCAGCGAATCGATGTGCGGTGAGGACGGGCGGCTCACCTGGTGGACGCAGGGTGGGAGGGAAGCAGATGTCCATGGCGAGGATGCCGACGTCCTTGCGCTCCTCCATCCCGTCGATCGAGGGCTTCCTCCTTCCCCTGCCGACTGCCGCCGCGGCTAGACTCGATCCCTCGACGCTTCTCGGCTCTCGCACGCGACGTCGTGACGCCTCGGTGGTGGTGGTGGTGTGTGGGGTTGTGACTGCGTGCGCTCTCAGACTTGGGTAATTGCAGTAATTGGGATCTCGGTTCTCCACTTGTCCAGCCTCCTCTTGTCCCGTCTCGTGGAACCGGTCTTTGGGATTTTGCATCGCCCTTATAGTAAATGTTGGGGAGAAAAACTCACTAGTTGGTTTGCTTGATGAATTGGTTAGGCACATCTACGAATACAGGTACCGTTTTGGATGAACAATAACACAACTAAGATATTTGTTACTCCATCCGTTTTAAATTGCAGGTTATTTTAATTTTTCTAAGTTAAACATATGTCAGAAAGTTAAAACAACTTAAAATTTGGGACGGAGGGAGTAGAAGTTTAGACACTAGGTAAATATAAAACAACGTAATTTTGCATTTTGCTGCTGTTGATTTCAAGGTATTGTGTACATTTGCGAGTGGGAATAGCGTGCACCAGCATCCTTTTAGTGCATCGCTCTTGATCTTGGAGGATATTGCAAGTTTGCAACACGTGAGCGGACAATGCCAAGAGATGTGTCAGTTTGATATCCACTGCACCACTGCCGAACACTAACTATTTTGCTAACATTTGACACAACAATAATAGTGTGTGTTTATGCAATTTGGGACAAATACAAAACTTTGGCATTATGACATGGCATTAGGCCCAACTACACCGATATGAAGCCCGCTACAAAACTTTGGCACCATGACATGGCATTAGGCCAACTTGCAAATTTTTTGATAGGTTTCTGTCCCTTAATTAAGCTTTAGTTTTCTTTTGATAAGGTTCGTTCAGACTTCGGAGAGACTTCTCTCAGATGCGAGCGGTTTTTTCTATGCATGGTGTTGTGTTGCCACTCATGCAGTGTAGGACACGTGACTAACGACGTGAAAACACTTGACCATAAATGATGTAGAGCCAGGGAAATGTACTAATACGATCGTCAAGCTAGCAACTTCAGCCATCTGATCCCACTTTGAGATTCAGATTTTAAAAAGAGTTGTTAGAGATAAGATATTTCTTTAGCCATCATACGATTGGCTTTGAGATAAAGAACTTCAAACAAAAAAGGATGATATTAACACTAATCCCATACTCGTTTTCCCATTAGAGGGAGAAAGCAATGTTTTTGGTACTTTCACAAAATAATGTCTTCATCCAATAGTGAGCAATCTGGAATAAGATGAAAAATAGATTGATTTCTAAGTATTTGTGCAGGTTCCATCTTAATCCAAAAATATTTTGGTTTCTTTACCTTTTTTTCTTATCCAGGAACAAATTTAATGTGAAAAAACCCAATCAAAATTCATCCAAAACGCATACAAACAACAGGCAATGATGAAACAAACTATTCGACTTGAAATTGGGTGTCTCACCGGCAGTGCCAACGTCAACTGAGGTGTCGCTGGCGCAAGTTTGGTCTTTCCCAAGCGCATGACATGGCAATGTAGGTGGACCAAACGGCAGGTGATGCACTCTTTGGCCTGATGTTAGGCAAGAAAACAAATAAATCTCCGCCGTTAGCATGCAACTAGGTGAGCTCATGCCCCCTGCTTACAAGGAATTTTCTCTTTCCGCCTTTAATATTTTGTTTTCTATTTTTCTTCTTGAGGAATCCCTAAGCTTCATACATACTATTTAGTGATGAACACTAACTCAAAGTTATACCGCTGCAATACATCTTTTACATACCACCTAGTAAAAAAGTCACAATAAGTTATGCGCAATAATCTTTTAAGAACTACCCTAAATTAAAGCAAGCAAAATAAACCATGCACATGCTACGGAGTAAACCTAGATAACTTGACCAATATACTTCCATGATAGGAGCTCGCTACCTACACTCAAAAAGCCGAGAATAAACCCCACGGAAACCTACAGAAAAACCATAACCTTTTGAAAAGACAATTCACTTCATGATCATAAACACATGCAGATTCACTCAACGTACAGTTGAGGTATGGATGAACTATCCCATAGGTTGCACAAGCATACTTCATTTTTAGTATGAGCCCCAACCGCGGCCATCGAGGCACGCGGTCTCCACTCATCCACTGCGCAGTGGACCCCCTCACGCAACCTCTGGACGAATGGGCCCCGATCTCGGTTACCGGCAGGTGGTCCCCACTTTTCGCGTTGGATCCAGCTGGGCCAATCCGGGGCCCAGCGCACCCCGTGGGTCCCGCTCCGGATCCCCTGCTCCCGCCCGGTGCGCAGAGTCCCATACACGCTACACGGACCGTAACCTCCACTCATCCCGCGACGCGTGTCACAGGATAGCCCGGTCCCGCCTGTCCCGCCGCCGATGGGCCCCCGCACCACCACCACAGCCCCCACTTACCCCGTGCCGGGGCCACCTGTCATTAAAAGTCCCCACGCTATTTTTTTTATAATCTCCACCACTGGTCCAACCTGTCAGAAAGGCTTTGGAGTAGCTGGGAGGTCCCGAGTCAGGCACGGATGCGAATCTTGAGGCCATGCCCATGCTAATTGCTTGCCCTAATCCGGATGGCCGATCCCATAATACACCTTAATTATTCATGAATGCGTTGCAAATTTGACCGGCATGCGCGCCGGGGCCCGCGCGTCAGGAAGCTGGGGGCAAGCGACAACGCGCCCTGGGCCGTCGGATGCGCGCCGGGCGCGCAGATTAATGCGGCGGGCCCCTGTACAGGTCAGCAGTGGCCCCACGCCGCGACCCGGTGGGGCGGTGGCCCCGGGCGTCATGGTCCCACCGCCAAGTGACACCGCCCGATAAATCTAGCTCTCTCTCTCGCCCGACGCGCAGGCAGCGAGCCAAGTAAACCGTCCGAGGCGAGCCCCACCACCTCCGCGTTCACACGCGGGGAGGAGAGGGACGAGCCGAGCCCTGCGAGCGATTACAAGAGCGCAATCCAATCTCTCTCTCTGTCCCCTCCCACTCTCTCTCGTTTCGATTCGCGCCATGGAGGCGCAGGCGCAGGACAGGGCGGAGGAGGGGGAGGCCGCGCGGCAGCAGCACGTGGTGGGGGCCGCGACGGCGGCGGCGGCGGCGGGGATGGCGATGGGCGCGATCCCCATGCACGGGTTCATGGTGCCCAAGCCGGAGCCGGTGGAGTACTTCGGCGGGATGGCAGTGGTGCGGGGCAAGCCGCCGCCACGGAACCGCGACCGGCACACCAAGGTGGAGGGCCGCGGGCGGCGGATCCGCATGCCGGCGGCGTGCGCGGCCAGGATCTTCCAGCTGACGCGGGAACTAGGGCACAAGTCGGACGGCGAGACCATCCGGTGGCTGCTGCAGCAGTCGGAGCCCGCCATCATCGCCGCCACCGGCACTGGCACGGTCCCGGCGATCGCCACCACCGTCGACGGCGTCCTCCGCATCCCCACGCAGTCCTCCTCCTCCTCCAGCCCCTCGTCCCTCGCCATGGTCGACGGCGAGGAGTCCTCCGCCAACAAGCGCCGCAGGAAGCTGCAGCCCACGCGCGCCGCGGCGGGCGCGTCCCCGCTCGCCACCGCGGCGCCCGCGGCATACTACCCCGTCATCGCCGACCCGCTCCTGCAGGGCACCGGCGGGGCGGCGGCCATCTCCGTCCCGAGCGGCCTCGCCCCCATCACCGCCTCTGGCGCGCCCCAGGGGCTCGTCCCGGTGTTCGCGGTCCCGGCCGCCGGCAGCCCCGGCGGCGGAGGCGGCGCCGGCAGCCGCATGATCCCGCAGGCCACTGCCGTGTGGATGGTCCCCCAGCCCGGCGCCACGGCGGGGGGCGCGGCCACCCAGCCGACCCAGTTCTGGGCCATCCAGTCCGCGCCGCAGCTCATCAACCTCGGCGGCGCGCAGACCGCCGCCGTGTTCCCGACGGCGGTGAACGTCGCCGACTTCCAGCAGCAGCAAGTCTCCAGCATGTCCCACAACAGCAACTCGGAGCAGCAGCACCAGCTGCACCTGCAGCACCCGGGGTCTAGTTCCCACGACCAGCACCGCGGTGGCGGCCGGAACAACGTCGACCACCCGGAGGAGGACGAGGACGACGACGACGAGGAGCCGGTGTCCGACTCCAGCCCGGAGGAGTAAACACGGCGTCGGCGGGCGGCGTGCGCGCCCAGAAAGTCCAACCCCAAAGCTTAGGTTCCTTTCCCTCTAATTTAAAATCACCGTTCCTTTTTCTCCCCTTTCGCAATCCTCCTTATGATGAACTAGTAATTACGCGGCCGTGTGAGTGTGCTTTCCGTCCGTCGTAGGCTCGCTCAGTGACCCAGTGTTAGTGGTAGAGAGAAGAAGATGAAAGAGGTAGAAGACGCAGGCAGCATTTAATGTAATATGCAAACGAAAGGAGCAGCTGATTATCAAGTTAATTAACGACCTTTCCCTAATTTTAATTTATAACCGAGATGAGAATCTCTCTGTGTTTTCGCCGTGTCGCCATTTTTGCTCTGGTCTGTGGAGCCGAGGTGCACGGAGACGGAGGTGAGGGAAGGGAGGCGAGGCGGAGCGGCGAGCACGTGCGTACGTGGGGGCAAAATTTAACGCACACGGCCGGAGGAGGGTGGGGCCGGTTGCTTTCCTTTGGGGTCGGCGGTGGGGCCGGGAGCGGGTGGTGGTTTGGGGGGTGCGGTGGTGGGGGCCCGGGCGCGCGCAAGCAAAGTGGTGTGGTGGTGGGTCAAAGCGCACGCCATCGCCGACCGTGCGCTGCCCTCCCGTCTCCCTCCCTCCTCTCACAGCCTCACATGGAGAGAGAGGGGATGGCGCGCCGGCTTGGGGGGTGTGGGGCATGGGTGGGGACAGCCAGCCAGCCGGGCACGGGCTGCCCGTCACGTGACTGGTGGCGCGGGGCCCCGCCGCGTGGTGGGGGCCTGCGCGGCGGTAGGCGTGGGTGGGGTCCCCTCCTGGACCTGGCCTCGCCTTTATCAAATGTTTCCTACAAATATCAATATCAAACTGATGTTTCACTCCTTTCTAGATAGATGAAGCAAACTGACACATCGCAAAAAAAAAAAACTTAACCTGAAGGCCCGGCCGAGTTTGCATTAATTAATGAAGAAGGTAATATAAAACTATACCTCGGGGAGGCTATAGGCAAAAAAAACAAAATAAAAAAAAACAAAGAAAGGGTTGCTCATTTGGATTGGTACCTCACTACGGGAAACCAGTACACTCGCCACACCAACAAAACCGGAATCTGAAAATTCTTGGCACCCACCAACAATCACCCTCATAAAGTCGACATAACCTTCATGGGTGGCCCTGCATCGACGGGGAACCTGATCGAAGCAGACTGCCCCTAACCGAGGAGGTCACCGCCATGCGGGACCCTCCACGACAATACGTCCGCATACACTACGCTCCACCTGACTGACTGATACCGCCGAATCCCGTACCTCTCGCACAGCTGACTCACAGCGCGCCCTTGATCTAGCTACATCCTGTCGTTGGACTCCATCTCACTCTCACC
>NC_028455.1:34626460-34675541 GCF_000263155.2 Setaria italica | reverse complement strand
CCCCCCCCCCCCCCCCCCCCGCTCGCGGCGCGGCTGGTGGGCACCGGCCCCGACACGTGTCGTGGGGCTGGTGGTGGGGTCTGGGCCCGCGCGCCGTGCCGTGCCGTGCCATTCCCGGCGTCCCGCTCCCCTCTCTCTCCGCGCGGTGGGGACCACCGGACCGGTGGGGCCGAGGACGCGGGTCCCGCGAATATCCGCACGCTGGATTCCAAATCCAAATCCAAATCCAGTTACTACTACGGTACGGTGTCGATCGCCCGTTACAGGTTTGTACACGAGGAGTTCTCCTGTGTTTCAGTACCGTTACTTGCAGATCAGGCATTGATAAGGGTGATAAGGTTACCGGACACCGGTCAGAGGGAAGGAAAGGCGTTGGCATTTGGCAGCCGGCATGCTCGTGGTGGCGCCGCGCTTTCCGTTCAAAGCCTAGTACTCGCTGCTGGCGATGCGAGTAGGAGTTGAGCCACGAGCTCGCCACTAGCGATGCGAGCCAAAGCGGGGCCTGGCTGGCTGTTGGATTTTGCTCGTGCGCCGCCCCGGATGCTTCCTTCCCCCTTCCCTCCTCCCGTCGCATCGCGTTGCCTGCCTGCCTGCCTTTTGGGTTGTGTTTCTGGGCAGCATGCGGAACGATGAGGTGCTTGTGCGGGCACCCTTCCGTCTTGGGTTTCGTGGGCGCCCGTGTGTCCCCCAAATCATTTCGGCCGTGCGCTCCCCTCTACTCCTCCGTTGGCGCCGTTGCGGAGCTTGCGGCGGCGCGGCAAGCTGACCACCGGCAACATGCCGACGGGCGATGGCTGGTTTGGGGTATTTGATACATGGACTAATTTTTAATTCAGATCATATCGAATGTAAATGTGAACTAATTATAAAACTAATTGCATATTTGTGTAAGTCGTGGCTAGTTCATGATTTGATCATGTGATGCTACAGTAAATGAAAGTTAATTCACAAGACGAATCTATTAGCACATATTTACGGTAGCATCACATGGTCAAATCATGAACTAATTAGGCTTAATAGATTCGTCTTACGAATTAACTTTCATTTATGATTTTATAATCAACCTATATTTAATACTCCTAATTAGTATCTAAACATTCGATGTGACAGGGATTAAACTTTAGTCTCGTGAACCAAATATTTAATACGTATCTAAACATTCGATGTGATAGTGACTAAACTTTAATCCCATGAATCAAATAGGCCCTTAGTCATGAATGATAAGCGCGTGATGGGCTCTTTGTACGGATTCTGTGCACGTGACCGTACTGCTCTGCCCGTCTACCGGATCATTTTAGGGAGGTCCTAATTCCATATATTTCTCTTTTATAGAACCAGTTCCTATACATTGTGAGATTGATTCCATATATAACTAGCTCCCATGCATGGAACCAGATTCTATGTAATGCTCCCTCCATTCCAAATTACTATTCGTTTTGATTTTTCTAGATACATAACTTTTGCTACGTATCTATACATACATACATCTAGATCCATATTAAAAGTTTCGTATCTAGAAAATTCAAAATGAATAGTAATTTGGGATGCAAAATGAATAGTAATTTGGGATGGAGAGAGTATAATATAGGTAGAGTGGGAGAGAGAAGAGAGGGAGGGAGGGATGTGGGTCCTATTTATAAATTCAACCACCATTTACACAATATGTGAAATCAAATTATTTTGGGCCGTATCTATAGAATCGGAGGAGGTATTATACATTGGAGATGCCTTAATGCTCTGGTGACTGGTAGTGGTAGGGTACCACGTTTCCAAGATCCAGGGGTACATTCTTTTCTGCACCTGCACATCAAGGAAGTTACGACACTATCTTCAGTAGTCAGTACCTTGACTCAAGGCTTCGCCGTACACACACGCCGTACAGTATCTTGAAAGCTGGTACTAGTAGCAGGCGCATGCATTGCATCCGCACGGGGATGGCCGGCCGGGAGCATACGGGTCTGCGGCGCAACTTGCAACCGATAGCTTGTGCTCGCAGATAAAAGCAAATGTGCGGATTCGGAGAATGGCCATTGCCGCTTCCGTTGCCAAGGAAGGAAGAATCCGCACCTCCCCATGCCCAGGAGAAAGTAAACATGGTGCCCCCTGAAACTGTACGCATCTTGTTAATGCCGTTCAGGTTCAGAGATGCAGACAGGTCTCATCTCCTTACGAACCTCTGAATTTGTCGTGTACTACCGACCCTCACCGTTTGCCCGTAAATGCACCCCTGTTTGCCTGGTCGAAATTGTGGAAGCGTTGAACCTTCTCAAACCGCTCTTCGTGGTTTTATAGAGGTGGAAACAGCCTCCACCGTGGCTTACAAGTCACGCATGCAACAAGCTGGCTGATATCTCTAACTACTCTATCCAAACTAACTTGACAGCTCTAGGTTGTTGCGATACATGATGGAAAGCTGTACATGTTTGACACTCTTCCTCAATCACAACTTATCTAAGTTAAGATTGCGCCTAAAGCTTTCTAACTGTCGTACCGGAAGAGGCTTCGTAAATCTATCTGCTACTTAATCTTTTGTACATACAAATTGAATCTGCAGCAATCCTTGAACAACCCTCTCTCGAACAAAATGAAAGTTCACTTCTATATATTTTGTTCTAGCATGGAAGACAGGGTTAGCTGAAAGATATGTTGCACCAATATTATCACACCATAGCCTTGCTATTTTCGGCGCAGACACTCCAAGTTCTTTCAACAATGTTTGTACCCACATGATTTCAGCGGTTGCATTCGCCATTGACTTATACTCTGCTTCAGTGCTTGATCTAGAAACCATGGCTTGCTTGCATGCACTCCAGGAGATAAGATTTGAACCTAAGAACACAGCAAATTCACCAGTGGACCTTCTATCATCAGCACAACTGTAACAACTCTACCTAAATTAAGTGCTTTAACTCTAAACCAGTGAGAAATCCCTAAGTTAAAAAGTGAATGACCTTATAAACCTAAGAAGCTCTCTTTTGGAGTTTGTTTTAAAGCTTGAAATTCTTTATACAAACTTAAGTTTCTGCCCAAATAAGAGTTTCAAAACTTTTAATTTCCAACAACTTTGTTAAAGGCACCTTGTCTAATTCGAAGTGGGAGGGAGTCAAAAACAGCAACCAAAGCCGGTTTTCCCTACAGGACCCTGAAAATCTCTTAAGTCCTGGAATTAGAGTTTTCCTCCATCTTTGCAAGCTTTCATCTCCCGTTTTCCTATCTAAACTCGAGTCAGAGCCTTAATAGAAGTTGTAGTACCTTAAGAGTGTTCCAACTTTGTTACACTGACCCAGATCCAAATCGGGCCCGAACTTGTTCAAAATCCCGGTCAAAGTGAGGTGAACCAGTCAACTCACCCCGGATGCTTAAAAATCCTAAGTCTGGAATCCCAGATTTTTGGCTAACTTTGGCCGAAAATATCTTTGAATCCTTTTACAATCTAAACCGACACCTTAAACAAACTTTGAAGAACTACCAGAGTTGAACAAGTTTGTTTAAGGAAGTTTCGGGTGTTGTGTTGAAAGATTCGGAGGAGGATCGCTCCAAAGCTGGTCTGGCTTGCAGCCCGAAGGGAGCCTCGATGCCCGCGCGTCCGAGCATGTTCGCACGCGCGCCGCGCGCCGCGTGGCCGCCGGCCACCAGCAGCTCGCCGGCACCCTATCCCCAGCGTGGCAGCGACCGGACGAGAGCCACGGCGCCCAACCCGCACCCGCGACAGGACGGAGCAAGCGCGGGGCTAGCCAATCGCCGCCCCCGCGCAAGTCGCCTTCCGCCTGCCATGGCTCTGCTCCGCCAACCCTGTTCCGCCTGTTCGCCGAGAAGCTGAGATGCCCCCGACGTCCCGCGTCTCCGCCCGCTCGCCCAACCCCCACGGTAGCCTTTCCGCCTCGCCCGCCCGACAAACCGGAAGCCCCAGACGCTCGCCGCCTAAGGCCAATCGCCGCCGAAGACCACCCGGAGCTCCGCCTCCTCTGCCCAATGGCGTCGTCGGCCAATGGCCGCCTCGCTCGAGCACTCGCCGCTCCCGGCCTTATCCTTTCCCCACCGGAGCCCGCCTCGACCCTCCGCGCCACCCCCGGCCCTATAAAAGGGAACCCCCTCACCGGCAATGCCACCCCTTGCCACCGCCCGCACCTGCGCCGCCGCTTCCTCCTCTGCGCCTTGCTTTCTCCTCAGAGCCACCGCTTTCTTTTCGCGCCGCCGCTGAGCTTCCGTGGAGCTCACCCCTTTTGCGCCACCCCCACACTCCGGCGACTTCGCCGCCACCCGCAAGCCGCTTCTTCCAACACCAGCCGCCCGCTCCTCCGCGCGGTACTAGAACTTGCTTGTGTCCACCAGTAGCACCGCCGCCGCCGGACCACCGTCGAAGTCTCGCCGCCGCCCAAGTCTTCGTGCGTACAGCCCTTCCGCCCAGCCTGCTCCTGCTCGGCCCCAAGGCTTCGCCGGTAGATCTGGAGGTAAGCTACTTAACCTCCCTGTCTTTCCGTCTCGCCCGACCCCTGTCTTTCCGTCTCGCCCGACCCCTGTCTTCCCGTCTCGCCCGACCCCTGTCCTTGTTCGGTTCGTCCGACCCCTGTCCTTTTCGTTTCGTCCGACCCCTATCCTTTTCGTTTCGCCCGACCCCTTGTCTTTTCGTCTCGCCCGACCCCGCCAAGTTTCGCCGACCCTTTCTCCGCCTCGCCCGAGGGCTCGGTTGTAATTCTTTTTCTTGACCCGAGGGTATCGATGAGATGTTTTCGGGGATTCCTCTGTGTTGAGTCTGAGGACCTCGGTACGGTTTTTCCTTAAACCTGAGGGTCAGGCCCTAAGTTTTCCCCAATCCGACCCTTCCATCCTGCTCTCCACCTACAGAAGTTGAACTCCCCCACCTTCTCTATAGCTTTGCTACAAGCGTTGTGTTAAAAACATGAGTGTGTTGAAAATAACCATCTAAAATGTTTAACCCCTGCATTGCATTTCCGTGTAGAGTTGAATCTCGCTGACGGGACGTACGAGCTTCATCCAGCACCAGAAGAAGACCCCGCCGAGGACCAGCTGCACCCCTTCGAAGGAGAGCCCGAGCCAGCGCAAGACCCCGAGGACCCGCACGCTTTTTCTGAAGGCAAGCCCCGGTGCATGAATTCCCTGTTTTACTTTCATGCCACTTTTTGATTACTTGATTGCGCATTTACGTTTCGAGGAGTTGTAATGGAACCTTAGATGCATAACTTAGGACCTTGTTTTTGAATACTAGTTGCTAAGGCCGAGTAGTTGCATTGCTAAATAGGTTTCGGTAAAAGTCGAGTGATCTCCTGTCACTCGCGAGTTATAGGAGTTGAAATGTTTCAGAATTGTCGCAACTATAAGGACGACGGACGGGGTCAGGCTTGTGTTTGGTACATGGTGGATTGCCCCGTCTGTCTAAATGAAAATGAACTAAGGTCGAAACGTGTCGGCGTTCGTGATCAAGTGTTTGAAAGTACTAATCTCATACCTAGTATGGGATGGGGAAGCCTAGTACCTGATTGAACTGGGGCGTGGCATACCTTCCGGCTGTCCTTGGAACGTCGTTTCCCATGATGCATCATGTGGGTGCAAGTGCGGTCACAGTGCAGCAATAGGCCGGGACTGTGGAGCATTGCATGCCAAAGGAAGTTGGCCCTGACACGTGCCTAAGGGATCGATGGGGATGGCTGACAAATGAAGCGACCCTTCGTGGTGCGCGGATGTCGTGAGATTAGGTTTGCCATGCATGGTTGATAAATTCGAATCGATTCGTCTGCCTCTCACAGATTGGGACTACTTGATCGCTATTCTGCACTGAGTAAAGATGGAACATGATGATGATGTTAATTTTGATGTTTGTCAAGTAATTGCTTGGGAACCATGTTTGTTTAGTATAAGTGGCTAATCTAGAATGGATGAAGAACATAGAACATGAGCTAAAAGGTTGAAAGTAAGGACTGACTTTAGACGCTTTTGGTAAGAAAACTCCAGAGCCAGAAAGCCTTGCATGTCTAGGTCTCGGTCGCGTCTTTCCGACGGGTCAGTCTTGCTGAGTACTAGTTGCTCAGCCTTGTTGTGGCTAATCTTTTTCAGGTAATGTCAGTAGCTTGGGTGTTGGTACCACTTGGCCGACCCAGCTTCCTCCAGGCTGGACCGTCGAGTGGGATCCTTCCTCGGATGGCGAAGGAAGGAGTTTTTGATGTCATGATCGGCTCTGTCATGATATCTTGTATCGACGTTTAAGCTTCCGCTAGTTTTAATTTGACCTCGAACCCTAAAAAATTTCGGTTTGAATTTCCAAAAACTATGATGTAATAAATTGTTGAACTATGTTGTCATGATGGAATGTTGTAATCTCTGTGCTACTCACCTTCGCGTGAGTGATGCTTCTCGATCCTGTTTACGTGGTTTATCGGAGAAAATCCGACGGTCGACCAATTTGACTTGCTTAAAGTGCATAATCGCATGTCAGGCGACTTCCATGCATTTTAGTCAGGTTAATTTGGGCGGTTCCGCCACAACAACCGGCCCAGTCGGCATCTGAAAAAGCATTCACAAGAGTAGACATGGATCTATGTATCCTTAGCCCTGTATTGGATGTGAGCCGCAAGTACCGTAGAATTCGTTTGACTGCACTCCAATGAACAGTAGTAGGCATATGTAAATACTGGCATACCTTATTGACTGCATAGGATATATCTGGACGGGTTAATGTCAGATATTGCAATGCCCCCACTATGCTTTGGTACTGCAACGCATCATTAGGACCGAGCGGATCTCCCTCATATGCTGTTAACTTGTCAAGAGCAGACATAGGTGTATTCATCAGTTTGCACTTGGCCATCCCAACTTGATTCAATATATCATATGTGTACTTTTCTTGTGTCAACTAAATACCTTCTCCAGCTTCTTCACCTCAATGCCTAAGAAATAGTGAAGGTCACCGAGATCTTTCAAGGCAAAGTCAGACTTGAGATTGCTGAGCAGTGCTGCCGTGGCCTATGAAGAAGAGCTTGCAACAATAATATCATCAACATAGATGAGCAAGAAGATCACAACTCCTCCTTTGTTGAAAAAGAAAGAGAAACATCTGCTCAAGATGGCTGAAAACTGAGTTGTTGGAGCTTGGCACTTAGTCAAGCATAAGAGGCTCGTGGAGCTTACTTCAAACCGTATAAAGCTTTATCAAGTTTACAAACGAGATGTGGTTGATTCTTACTTTCATACCCAGGAGGTTGCCTCATGAACACTTCTTCCTCAAGGAAGCCATGAAGGAACACATTCTGTACATCTAATTGGCGAAGACTCGATCCATTAGAGACTGCAAGAGATAGAACAAGACGAATAGTGGCTGTTTTTACTACATGACTAAATTTGTCCTCATAGTCGATCCTGTATCGTTGCTTAAACCCTTTCGCAACTAGCCGGGTTTTGTACCTGTCAATGGATCCATCCGGTTTCCTTTTTACCTTGTAGACCCACTTGCAGTCGATCACATTGGTTCCAGCAGATTGGGGAACTAAATGCCATGTGTTTTTCTTCATAAGCGTATCATACTCAACATCCATAGCCCTTTTCCAATTGGCATCCGCAAGAGCTTCAGAGAGACTTGTAGGTTCAGTAGAAATTGCTGAGAAACCATACCTAATGGTGCCGTCAGTGTAGGATTTGGGCTTGCGAATCCCATCTTGTGCACGAGTTCTGGTTCGTCTTGGTTCATTAGGGACATGGGCCATAGGCGCCGGAGCCGCATCGGATCCGGTCAGGAAGGGCGCGCAGGCGAGTTCCTAGACGCGGCGGGTGATTAAGGTTGCGTGGGATCCACAGGATCAGTTGCCGCCTCGGTAGATGGCGGACGCGTGTCCGTGCCCCCAGGCAGAGCACATGGAGCCCTGGTAGCAGGTGGCGTGGCAAAGCCGGGATTCGGTCCGGCACGCGTCGGGCGGGTGTCGATTGGAGCGGGGTGTCATCGAGCCAGGAGGACGACGCACCAAGTGCCGCAGGCGCGGACTCCGGAGCGGATACGCCTGGTGTCCCAGTCCGAGGTGCAGGGAGATCACCATCGATCCCTGTGCCTGTCTTGTCCTGTGTAGCAGCATGCGATAACACCTCCGAAACACCATTGTTAGGCAAAATTTCATTAGATGAATCATTAACCAAATCAGTACGCTGTATTGTTGTACTCCCAAAAGGAAAAGTAGATGGCAGAAGATAGGTTGGGAGAAGATTAATTTCAGCATGTAGCTGAGCACTGGCATTTGCATGAAGCTTGGTAAAGGGGAACACTGTTTCATCAAAAATGACATCGCAAGAAATATACACGCAACCGGTAGAGATCTCAAGGCACTTAAAGCCTTTGTGAATATGGTTGTAGCCAAGGAAAGCACACCGTGTGGACCTGAACGCAAGCTTTCAAGCATTATAGGGGCGGAGGTTTGGCCAACAGGAACAACCAAAGATCCTCAACATGGAGTAATCTGTTTTTTCTTGAAATAGTCACTCAAGAGGGGTATCAAACTGGATGATCTTGCTACGGTGCGGTTAATGAGATACACAGCAGTGAGAAATGCTTCATCCAAAAACTTGAGGGGCATGGAAGCATTGGAGAGTAAGGCAAGACCAACTTCCACAATATGGCGATGTTTCCTCTCAGCGCCCCATTCTGTTGATGGGCATGAGGGCATGAGACAAGGTGTGTGATCCCAACCTTGCTAAAAAAGGAGTTAAGTTTTTCATACTCGCCTCCAATCTGTTTGCATAGTTAGAAACTTGCGATTAAAACGGCGCTCAACAAGAGATTGAAATTCATGAAATATTTGGAAAACTTCAGATTTGTGTTTGATGAGATATACCCAAACAAATTTACTAAAATCATCAATAAAGCTCACATAGTGTTTCTTGCGCCCAACTGAGTCGGAGCAAGTCCCCAAACATATGAGAAGATAGGGAAATTCAGACTCGCTGGTTGAAATAGGATACGGGAACTGATGGCTCTTAGCTTGTTGACAAGCATCACACATTGATTCTTTATTGAAATCTCTAGAACAAGGAAGCTTATTCTCACTAATAATTCTCTGAACATAGGAAAAGATGGATGACCTAATCTACTATGCCATCGTGATGGTGACGGCTTGACCACACTAAATGCTTCCTTGCATGATCCAGGTAGCGGATAATGGCCACCCTCACACTTGCCTTCCAAAATCATTCTCCTCGTGGCCTAATCCTTGATCAAGAAAAAATTCGGGTGAAATTCAAGGAAAGCATGATTATCAGTGGCAAGCTTATGAACAGAGAATAAGTTTTTATGAGCTTCAGGAACATGGAGGATGTTATTTAGATGAAGATTGCGAGTAGGAGTACGAACAACAGCATGACCAATATGGTTAATATTCATACCTGCCCCACTTGCCGTATGGATTTGATATTGTCGTGGACGGACATCTTGTCGAGGTTGCTAGTGATGTGATCCGTGGCGCCCGTGTTGGTGTACCAGTTGGTTTCAACACCATAGGCGCGTGTGTGGTAGCATTGACATTCCTCTCATTAGGGATGTAGTTAGGATCAAAGCGATGCTAGCAGTTCACAACACCGTGACCTTCCTTGAAGCATACTTGGGACTTGCCATTGTACCTTGGCTTCTTTCCCTTGACGTTGTTCTGGGAGTTGTTGCTGCTGCGGCCTCTTTGTTTCCGGTACCCCGGCCACATTGTCCAGAGCCTCCACTACGAGCGCGTCCTCCTCCTCCTCGGGTGAACCCTCCACGTCCCCTGGACGCAGAGTACCCCGACGATTGGGAGCCTCCTTGCCGGAGATCAAGGCGGCTCTTAAAGATCAGAAGTTTAGCCTTAAGCTCGCTGAAGGAGACGGGCTGCACCCACGCAAGCAATATTGACACAAGAGGATTGTACTCCATGTTGAGGCCCGTCAGGATGTTGGCGACTAGCTCATCATCGCCAAGGGGTTTGCCAGCCGCCGCCATCTCATAAGCAAGTTCTGTAACTGACAAATTACCTTTCTTGGTAGTAGCAAGGGCGATTCGAGTGTCGACCGCTCGTGCCCGTATCTGCAAGGAGAAGATCTCGTCCACAGTTGCCCACAACTTTGCTGCGGTTTGCGCCGCCCCAACTTGTGTCAGCAACTTGCGCGAGATGGTGGTCAGCAGGTAGCTCAGAACCTATCTTGCGCGATCCACCTAGCGTAGTTAGGGTTGGGCTTCTTCTCAGTTTTGTCGGCGATCTTTACGTCGACTTCCTTCGGTGGACGAACCTCCGTGCCATCGAGGAGCCCTTCTAGAGGGCAAATAGCCGGCAGGACTTGCATCTTCGAGAGGGCAAGATTGTTCTTGCCTAGCTTCTCAGAGATGGAAAGCCCGAGCATAGGTGCCATGGGAGAAGCGCTGGAGCTCGCTATGGGATTGGATCTAATCTACTAGATATATTCTTTCAGAGGTAGGCTCTTGGTACCATGTAAAACTTGGTGGAAGGGGCCGCTCTTTGTGTTTATATAGAGATGGAAACAGCCTCCACCGTTGCACGCAACAACCTGACTGATATCTCTAAATACAAGATATGTACTCTATCCAAACTAACTAAACAGCTCTAAGTTGCTGCGATACAATGATGGAAAGCTGTTACATGTAGATTACATATTTAACACGCCTGAATCTCCGCCTGCTTTACCACGATCGTTACCAATCACACAATGCGAAACGCGAATCTGAAGATGGAAATCCAGCACCTGGGTGGTGTGTCCCTCTCTCTAATACAGACATCACACACAACCTAGGATCGATTGCTGCAGTGGCAGCGGCAGACATCTCGCTCTGAAAATCCGAAGGCTTTTCTGAAACAGAAAAGGCAGGAGTTCCTGCCGTTCAATAGATCGACAGAGCAGCAGGAGATGAAAATTCAGAAGCGTCTGAGCACGTCGAAACAAACGACAACACAATTGCATTTGCATTCTGCAGACTGTAATTAATCAGTACCACATCCTTTTCACTTCCCTTTGTGAATCTACAGCTACTACCAATCCATTCCTCTGTACTACTACTAGTGGTAATTAATCTATGCACACTTTGCAACGGGGACAGGTTCGTCCTCGTCCCCCTTTTCTTCTTCTTCACAGCTTCCTCTACAGTTTTTGTTAGCATGCGGTCACCATCTGTCCCGTCTCGTGATTGGAGACGTGTGGCGTTCGCAGCCATCGACACGCCAAATCGGTGGGCGGCGGCGGCGGCGGCGGTGGCGGGCGAGTCCTCCTCCCCCTTCCCTACCTGCGCTGGAAGTTGAGGTGCTTGATGGCGAGGAAGAAGAGGAAGGCGAAGAGGCCGATGATGGCGAGGTGGAGGCAGGTGACGAGCTCGAAGTAGCGGTCCTGCAGGCCCAGGTACCCCTCCAGGAACTCGCGCACCGTCTGCATCCCGACCCCCGGCACCAGGATCTGCTCCGTCCGGTCGCCCAGCTGCGTGAACATCAGCCCGTACACCGTCCACGACGCCGGGTCCGCCCAGTACACCCACCGCCACCACAAGGGCATGAGCTGCGGCAACCAGTTCCCATTTCCGTTCGTCAGGTAATTCGATCCGTTAATTTCTCAATCAATTTTAGGGGGGAGAAGAAAAGTAAAAAGTTGGCACCTCTCTGGAGATGATGAAGCCGGAGAAGACGTTCCAGAAGATGAAGATGAGGAACGACAGCCCCATGGCGATCTCGATGTTGGGGGTCAGCGCCACCGTCATCATCCCGTACAGCGTGTAGTACATGAAGCTCATCACCAGGTACAGGAAGAACCACAAGAACTTGCCCGCCGTCAGCTCGAACCCGATCATCGGGTACACGATCGACGAGAAGATCAGCACCTGCACCAGCATGTAAGGTAACTCCACCGACACCTGCAACACATAAAGCCAGAGCTCGGTTCATAATTCGTGCAATAAGCTTTCTGCATTCAGAACAGTTGATTTACCTAGAAGGCCAAAACAAACAGATCCATCAGTGAAGTGTGTTGTTACCTGAGCAATGGCGTAGGCCATGGTGGAGTACATGCCTGCTGCCTTTTCACGGTAGAGCACGACTCTCTCCGTTGCCACCACCGGCTGTAGGATACTGCAATTCATGAAACCCAGGAACAGTGCTGACCCGTATACGACTCCTAGTATGTTGAATACATCTTGCTCGTCCTTGCTGTTGCACGTGAATTCGCATTAAATCTTAATCAGGACATCAATAACTGAAGTGTTCATGAAAGATAATCGTTACGCATCAGAACCCCACTTACATGGTTGAGCCGATTTTCCAGAATACGATTCCAAACATGATTGAAACAGCAAAAGTGTTTATGAACCGAACGACGTTGTGTTCTGAGTTTTTCCAGTATGCACAACTTTGCTTCCACAGACAAGCCACGCATTGTGTTGTGAAGTTTTGCCAGTAACCCTGAGGAAAATGTAGATCCTCTGTGTTTGGTTCTGGTTGTTCCAACTCATCAATTAGAAGCCTATTCTCCCTGCAGAAATCACCAGGAATTCCATTAGATTCACTTTCACCAGTTTTTTTTGTGTCAGTTAAGATAATAAAGTGATTTGCAGCTTTATGGCTGTACTACTGTGTGTACCTGTATAGGGAGGAATTGCGGTAAATTTCTGCATAATCCACTCCAATCTCATATTCTGTTATATGTGAACTGATGTCTAGCATCCATGCTGCTGGGTTTTGGCCCTCGTTTATTCTAGGAACGCCAGGTATAGCCTGGTAAAAAGTAATTTTAATATTTTCTTCCTGCTGCATCTCACAAGTAAAAATAGTTCTCAGGCAATCTTACCTCGAAATACTTTATCATGTTGCAAGATAGTGGTCCTAGCGATCCACTGTATATGAGCTGACCTCCTCTTTTCATAAGTAGAAGCTGCAATTGGCCAAATTGAGCAGAAATTCAGGAGGTGATTTTGTATTGCCTACTCGTGTAAAAGGACAGTTATCATGCATTTCCTTGATCTTTTTCTACTTTAGGTCAAACACTATAGAACACTGCATACATACCCTATTACTATTTACTTGGCCAACTTGTTTTGCTGTTTTTAGCCGTAAGAATTCTATTAATTGGTACCTTCTCACCCTGACATCACTTGAGCACTGGACTACCATGTTTAGTAGTTGATTGTGTTAATTATATATTTTTTCTACCCACTTATAATTATATACCATTTAAGCTTCTTCATACCTCATCAAAAGATTCAAATATCTCAATGCTTGGCTGATGAATTGTGCAGACAACAGTTCGTCCAGTGTCTACTGTCTTTCGTACTGTTCTCATGACAATTGCTGCAGCACGAGCATCCAAGCCAGTGGTTGGCTCATCCATAAATATAATGGAGGGACTAGCTACCAGCTCCACAGCTATTGTTAATCTTTTCCGCTGCTCGGCCGACAGGCCCGTCGCCCCTGGAATTCCCACCATGGCATTCTTCAAGTCTGTGAGCTCAACTAGACTCATGACTTCGTCAATAAACATCTGAAATGAATTTGAAGAGAAATATTGTTTCAGGTGCTAGCTTTTAGCTATGATAAAGAGGGGGTGAGGTTGATACACATACGTCTCTTTGATGAGGTTTAACATTTGAAGGCAGGCGAAGCCATGCAGAAAACTTCAGTGACTCATAAACAGTGAGATTAGGTGAATGAATATCACTCTGTTCACAGTAACCTGAGATCCTTGAGAACGTCTCCTGCTTCTTAGGGTAACCTGCTATTTTAATAGTTCCTTCAATATATCCCCCAGTTTTTCTTCCAGCCAATACATCGAGCAATGTTGTCTTGCCAGCACCAGTTATTCCCATCAGAGCTGTTAGCACTCCTGGCCTAAAAGCGCCGCTGACATCTTGTAGCAGCTGAAGCTTTTTCTCCGTTACTCCATTTTTCGCCATCTCCTGGTGGGATATTTGTATTCTTTTCTTCAATATGTGATTGGAATTGATGCAGCTACTGGTTAAAGTTCGAAGTGGTTAAGAGATTACCTTAGGCATATCAACAAAATAGTTGATGTGATCAAATACAAGGGAGAGGGGTCGAAATGGCAGGATATCTTTATCATTTGACGAATTGCCATTTCCAACCATCTGGCTGTGGTACTCCAAGTTTGCCTTTGTGGTCTTGATGTTAACTTGATGCTTGTGTGGAGCTGCACGTAGTAAAGAAGACATATAATTATCTTTTTTTCATTTATATTCAATATTTACAAGGTTCGTGATAGATTGGTATACATACAGTTCATGAACTCCAACGCAAATATGGTGAGGATGTTGAAGACCAGTGAGTATCCAAATAAAATACTGACACAAATCCAGTACCAGTGCCACTCCGTGAGCTGCCCCCTGATCTTGAGAATAGCTTCTCCGACAGTGGTTGCATCAGCATAATAAAATTCCTATCAATACCGAAGATCAAGAATCTTAGTGTAATTTGAAAAGGAATATTCTGGTATATAGTTAGCAACCAAGTATTGAAATTAGTTCTTACTGTAGCCCATCTTTTGTCATGAAATTCATTGAGGGCGATTGCATTCTGTGCATAGGTAAATGGGGACGTCCAATATCCCCAGCGCAACCATGGTTGGAGATCATCTGTTTCAATGTACAGAACTTTTGAGCAACTATTTGCAAACAAAACATTTATCCTGTGTTACGGAGTATGTCATATCCTCATGCTTCATGGTGCATGCTAAGCTAAATCATCTAACCTTTTGATATGACGAAGCCTCCAAGTATGTAGATTGCTATCAGAGCTGCAGTGCCTAGCATGTTGGCCATCACTTGTGTCCTTCCTATGGCCGCTAAGAAGCGATACAGGGCCATTGACATTTGATGCATGGCAAAAAGTACCAGAAAGTGCTGGATGCACCTGCCATAGGCAAGGGAGTTTTCTTACTTTGTCCTATTGAGTACCAGAGATCATTAGGTATCTAAGTGTCAAGAGATGAGTACCTGATAGGGGAAGATGCATATCCAATCACGTAGTAGGTTAAGCCCGTCCAAAGGCCTGTCTCAACAAGTGATATCGGGATACTAATAAGGAAAACAGAAGAAAGGAGTGCCCATCCTGGCAATGCTAGTAATTCTCTTTGCTTGTAGAAGGTGGGAAGTCGCTTTATTGTCATTGCAATTTCAGTCATGCCATTGAAGTTTACTATCACAACAGCCATAAAAAGCGCTCCCATGTACTCATTAGCATCAACTACGGATTTGTGGCTCATTTTTGTTCTCAGGAAAAGTGTGGAGATCACCAAAGCCATAACAGTTATCTGTATGGTCTTGAATATATGTACCGGAGAGTTCCGTTTTAGGAGCAATACTTCTCTTGAAAAGCATGCCTTGAAAATATTCCATCTGGAGATCTGGCGACTTGCACTCATTTTTACTTCCTTGTTCTTTCCAGTACTGTTTGAACTGCACAGTTTTTCTTCTTCTAGTCGAGGGAGATATGACATTCGGAAAGCTTTTGCAAATTTTTCAATTGAATGGTAGTGATACTTATTTTGATCACCAGCCCAGTATTGCTTTTGGTCCATCTTTGAGGTTACCTGGTTAGTGGTCAATTGGAGAAAAAATGTTACATTATTTTGCACAAGTACATATATTGCAGAGTACTGGTATTTTGCACTACTGCGTGGAATTGTAAGCCATCTAGGTACATTTAATAATTGAGTACCTCTTGAAGGAAATCTGCTACATTCTTCCTGCTGGGGCATTTGAATCCCATAGTTTCAAAGAAGTCTGTAGCACTTTCTCGAGGACCATGATACACAATTTGCCCCTCACATAAAAGTATAATGTCGTCAAATAGTTCCAATGTCTCGGGAGGTGGTTGCAGCAAGGAAATAACCATTGTGAGATCCATCAAATGTGCCATCTGTTGGAGAAATTTCATGATCTCAAATGTGGTGGAGCTATCTAGACCTGTTGATATATCATCCATAAAGAAACATCTTGCAAAACCAACTAGCATCTCCCCTGCATTTAAAAAAAAATCATTTTAATAAAGTTGCAAATAAAACTGTCAACCATGATGTCAGTATTCAAACTTCTCGGTAGTTGGCACCATCTCATTACAATTTTCTTCAATGTTACTGGCATATTGATTTGCGTGGGATGCTCTCTCATAGTCTCATGTGAATGTCACTACTAGAAAGTATATAGTGCAGCGAGAATGCACGCAAATCCTAGTTTTATCTAGTTATAACACATTGATCGATGCTTGGTCTGATACAGTGGAATTAATTGTTGAGTTTCAATATATTAAGGGGAGAATATACTACACTATTGCCACTATAATATAACGTTTCCACAGTTCAATTGATTGAAAGCTACTATTTTTTTCATGCTATTTGCTCCTGGATCTTGACATATTGGTTCCTTTTTATGGTAGAAAAATTGAGCATATCATCTTACTAAAGTTCCCACTTGATACTTTTGTACAGGAAAACGAGGATATAATTCTGATATATTACCACTTGATTCCAAGTTCAAACATTCCTTCAGTTAGCCAGTTAAGTCTCTCCTTACTCTGTTCCCCATTCTAACTTTCTGGCTAGCTGCTTTCCATTTGGCTTGATAGTTATAAGCACTCTGTTTTTAGGGTTTTATGCATTCTTTCAGATCAAAGCACGTGCTGCCTATACAAAACCTATAGCTATATATGTATTTTACTTGACTGATTGAGAAGTGTTATGCTTACCAATTGTGGCTCTTTTCTTTTGCCCTCCTGATATTCCTCTTCTCAGCTCGTCTCCTACTAGGGTATCAGCACACTCAGACAAGCCAAGTATCTGCATATAATCAACTGTTACTATTATGTTGTCAAGTTATATAGCAAACTGAACAAGTAATCAAGTTACCTTGATAATGTAGTTTGTTGTAAGGTTGCTTCCTTCTCCAAAGGTGGTAGCCTTCAGAGGAAAGTTTTTTGAGTAACTGAACAAAATATAATCCAGTTTTACAAGAAGCGAAGTAATACATTGTGAAACTACCTTAATGAATGAATCAAGATCTTGGTCGACTTTGTTGATGACACCTTTTTTCCTTCTTATTGCTTCTCCTAGCATCTCTGAGATTATCATTCCAAGCAAACACGACTGTATCAGTATTTGTGCCATGGAAAAATTGATAAATCTTGAACATTCTATCCATACTTCCTTCTTGAGTTACAGTGTCTGCATTACTGTTAACTGCAGCACATTGCAATGATGTTCAAAATGAATAGCTTACTATATGCAAGAGGATGTCTTACCAAATTCATTATTGGTTCCCAGCATCTTGGAAGAGAAGTCGATCGTCTCTCTTACTGTCATCTCCGCATGGTGAAGATCATACTGGCTAACATAAGCACGCAGGTACTGCGGTGTTGAGGAACTCATTTCTTGTCCATTGTACAGTACCTTTCCTTTGAACTGAATCATTGTGTCATTAAGAAAAATGCATTTTTGTCAGGTTATCTCATTTCCCCCCGTTCTCTTTAACAAATACTTCTGATAGCATGTAGTAGGTAATTTAGTCTACCTTCAAAGAAGAATCCAATTTTCCTGCCAATGCTTTTAAAAATGTTGTTTTCCCTGAACCTGGTGCTCCTAGAAGAAGTGTCATCCTGACAGAATGGGTTTAAAAATTCAATATCTTAATAAAGACAATAGATGCTCAAGTGCTAGACTAGACAGAAGGGACTTTTTTATTGGAGACGAAGAGGAGGGAAAGCACAAAAATGCTAACAAACTCATACAGCTGTATTTAGTATTTCTCTGCTAAATTTGCTCAAGTACTTAGTTTTCAGGTAGAACGGTTGGCAGTTAGTGAAAGATATGGTGACATTTACCTTGATGGTCGAATGACCCCGCTTACTTCATTTATGATTCTCATAGGCCTTTTCCTTGTAACACACATATGAACAGATGTCGCCAATTCCTGCATAACAAAAATAAAATCTCATTTAGAAACATGTTGGCCTATCGACTTTGAATTGGAAAACAAACACATGCATGGCTGACAAATGTATTTTAGTTCTTGCTAAAGCACACAGCAGTATAACAAAGATGTAGTGTCCTTTTGATTCTGGATTAGAGTCCACGTGCTCGATCCAAACTGGCTAAAATAGGCTGCAGATTTGCCTATCCTCTCTCTCGATCAACTTTTTATCAGTTGTACTACGTTTGGCTTCCTAAGTACTGTTGCGATTTTGTTGTGCTCATGCCACCAGCTCTGCATAGCACTGTGGCTTGTGCATAGTCCATGTATTTGTCTTTGTGCGCTGCAATTTCTGAACTGTGAATCTTAATGGGCACAGGTAGTCCTGGATTACCTTGCTATGCTAGGCTTGCTGCACATTCTGGAAAAGAAGTGCATAATTCACCACATGATGGATTGCTGTGTGCTGAGAAATGAAGGGCTAAGAAAGTTTGAAGGGGTATGTTGGAAGCAATCACGTGTTGGATCTCCTTAGGCTGGAAACAACCCTGCTAGTAAAGCACAACACGGTCAGTTCGATGCTAGCTAGACTCTGCTACAGTGAAGCCAGGGACCATTTACAGCTACCGTTGGGCGACCGTAGCACGTCGCGCATTGATAGTTTCAGGTACGAGAATCTTGTCAGAGAATGAAACATCATCAGTCATGACTGATCACTTTGAAGGGGAAATCATTAGGAGAAATCTAACAGAGACGTGCTGTTTCTTCCTTTCCTTCACAGTCCACAGGGGAAAGCAACAAAGCAAGCAGCAGGCCGGGCCATCAGACAAGCTCGCATTAAAGGCGGCCTCGTCATTGTTGTTGCCGCTGTTGACTAAGTTTATGAGGTCGGACCGGCCGGATCACACAGCCACACAGGACACCAGCTTATGATTACGTTCACTCTGAGGCCTGCGTTGCTTCCTAGGACCAGGAATTACGTAGGTTGTTGAAGGTTGGCTGAGGTAACCAGACGTGGGTTTGTTGAAGGCTCACCTAACCTAACCAGGGCCCAGCTGGCTCTCTGTGCCGTCGAAAATCTCAGGTCATGGGGCCTGTCGTCAGAGCTGGATATGCATCAGAGCCCCTCCTGCCCATGACGCTGCTCGATCAGTTGAGTTATGTACCGTATTTATTGTATGGAGATGTGGTCCTGCATGTGTATGTGCATCCTTTCCTTCCTCTAGCAGGATATTGAAGAATTTATGGCAGGAACAGCAGCTTGATCCAGCTGCTGCTGATGCTCGACAAGACTCTACTTGTCCAAACGCTAGATGGTATTATATTCCAAACGCTATAAACAAGCGCAGAATTCCTTGGATTTTCAGCTGCTGGATGGTATGTATTATATTCCAAACGCTATAAACAAGTGCAGAATTCCTTGGATTTTCAGCTGCTGGATGGTATTATATTCCAAACGCTATAAACAAGTGCTCCCTCTGTATTTTGGTGATTTCTCATCCAGCGTGTTAATTATGAATGGCTATAAAGTTAACACTGCCTTAAAAAATCTTATGCAAATCACAAAATAATGCATAATACACATTATTGCCGGCAAGGAGAGGGAGGTAATCTAACGGTGCACAAGGGCATCCTAACTAACTAACTAGATTCTTGAGCTCCTTACTCATGCACTTGTTGCTCAAAAAGCTCAATCCATTCGACGTGCCTCACCAAATCCACATCCCTCCCTCTCTCCTCTCTCTAAAAAATTAGTAAAAGAAAAAAGTCTTTGAAAAAGAAAGTGTCTTGCAGTTGCAGCTTGCAATGCATGCACCCCACCGAGGAAGGAGGAGAGACGAAGCCACAGATCGAAAAGAAAGCCAAGGAGCCAAGCAAGCAGAAGAAACACATCGCCAGCAGCATGCAACGATAGGTATACCTGGGCGGCGTTGACGGCGCAGTTGAGCAGCGTCGGCACGGCGCGGCGGCCGACGCGGACGTCCGCCTCCACGGTCAGCCTCTCGAAACGCACCTCCACCTTCGCCGCCTCCACGCCCAGCCTGATGATGATCATCCATGGTCGATCACCGATTCAGTAGATTATATTCATATATACATGCATGCATGGGCAGTAGATTATATTCATGGTGATGCATGGATAATTCGGATCCTATCGGACCTCTCCTTCTTGTCGCGGAGCATGCGGAGGAATCCGCGGTTGTCGTCGTGGGTGAGCGGCGGCGGCTCCCTCCTCCCCGCCGTCGTGGCCACGTCGCACCACCCTTCGTCCTCGGTCAGCTCCACCACGGCAGCTGCCGCTGCCTCCCTGTACTCCATCGCCGGCCTAGAAACTATAGCTGCTAGCTAGCAACAACGACGGACGACACGGCCTCCGGCCAAGTCGCTACCCTGTCCTAATATACGCGCATGAAGGTGAACGGTGGTCGGCACTCGGCACACGGTGCATCTACCGATAGATGATGTCTGTACGTATGTGTGTGTGCGTATCTCTGCAGCCAAATGCAGATATGGATGGATATATATAAAAGGAAAGGCAGAGGGCAGAGGCATGTATGTGTTTTAATCTGAATCCGTAGGTCTTTGGAGATGGAGTTTTAAGGCGAATGGAATCGTTTCCCAACTGCTAACGAAGAACCAATCACTTTTGTTTGATCTCTTCTTCTCTCTTTCCAATTGTTTTTTTTCTCTGTTCTGGGCATGTAATAAACCCTAAAATCCTCCCGGACAGTCTCTCTTCCCCGGTGGTGGTGGTAATGACAAAGATGTTCCTAGGAAGTAGGACAGCCCATTTGGTTTTATCTAACTCGTAGTTAATTAAGAGACATATATAACAAAAATTTGTATCCATGCCGGCGCCACCAGTTTAATTAGATGCACCACCTCCTTATAAGATGTTGGTTACTTTAAAATTAAAGTAATAACCAGCGCCAAATACTATGGAACGGAGGTAGTACTATCATAACTCTTCGTCTATGCCACCGATGCTCAATTTCGTCAAAAACTAAACGAGCAAGAGAGCTGCAGATTATATTAAAAAGAAGATGGGAGTCCAGACTAGGCACTACAACAACCAACCATGCTAGTCAATGGCATATGTGTGCGGTCTGGATCCTACCTGTCATTAATTGACAAAGGCTGACGATACGCATAAAAGCGGTGTGGCCGTGGCCGTATATATGACGTAATTCTTTCTTATAAAACAATGTACACTCTCACTCACCGCCATATTTAAACGGCAACGGGAAAGGATATAGGGATAGGTTTAATTTCTTTGGAAAATTCGACGTCTTTTATCCGATCCTCCCCCGTCAACAAAATAGCGTTATCTTTTAAACTTATCCTTTAATAATGGCTGTAAAAGAAACATATCAGTATCCGATCGATCGAGATCCTGGCGGCTCCAGGCTATACTGCTATAGGCAGCATGCGCCTGCAACGACGACGTGAGATCGCGCCCATATTTGGGCCATCACGGCGGTGCATCAATTGATGATGATGATCAATTGCCGCCGTGCAGTGCTTGCATTTGCATGCACCGCCACTAGCTTACTTGGTCAACTCGCCGTCGATCGAGGCCATCCTCTCATCGCTATCAGCCGGATCGATCGGAGATTCAGACAAGTCGAGAGCTAGCCTCTCCAATCGGGTGCTTCGTCACTTCACTTCGTACGTGTTTACATGCATGGCTTCAATTTTGTTTGCACATTTTGTGTAATTTTAGTTGTGGCAATGTTAGGTACCATCCACACATACTCTGATGTATTCAATGTTCATGTATTGACAAAGAAAGCTTGCTGCATGCGTATTGCATACGTGTACGGTTTACGGTCAGTCACGTCAGTGTAAATTCGTTCGTTCGATCTCTACACTGTTCACTACGCATGCAGTTATCTCTAGAGCCAGCGCACTACGATTGAGAAAAAAAATAATGTGAAGTCTACTGCTATAGCTTATGTGAGACTGAAAGACCAAATACTGTGCTGCTCCTGCAGACTGCCGCCATGAGAAAGGACACATCCTCCCGGGGCCATGCTCCCCGAACGTGCTCGTTCCCGCCGTCCATGGCCATCCCCCATTTAAATCGCCTGCAGCTGCCCGCTCTGGCTCGTCGCCGGCCATCTACTCCTCGCTCCATCCGGCAATGACATGGGCAACAGTATTATCAGCAGGCATATGTATACTATTGATCTGACGTGCTAGCTAACTAGTAATCAGTGAAGAAATAGAAAAGATGCAATAATGCTAGCTGATGAAGTTTTGTCTTCGTTCCCGGATCTCGCGGGTACACTCATGGAGCTATCTATAGTTCATCTCTTCTCTTATCCTGGTTCGGCAGCTCCATCGACCGACTGAAAGCTACGTGTACACACACAGACGCCAAAACATGGTTGTATTGCGCACGTTCAATTCAAACTAGGCGGCGGCGTCGACGCCAGAGCTATGCTTGTCCTGCTGCCAGTCCTTTGGATATGCTTGCTGTCAGCCAGTAACAGTATATACGTTGTGCCGGTGCATGCTCGCTTTATCTGCCTGCGTAGCTCTCTGATGATCCTGTCTGGTCGTCTGGCATGCATATATATGGTCTTGGGTTTGATCGTCGTTAATCAATAGTAATTTCCATGTGTAGATAAGCACTAAGGAATGATCATAGAAATTCTTCGCTCCAACTAGCTTGGAAATTAAACCATGCATCCATCCATCTTCCTTTTGATCGATGACCACTACTATGATTCTGCACGCTTACACATATGGGTTAGCGCAAGTAGGAGTGGCGTACCTGGCACTACAATAATGCACAGTGCGTGTGACAACTAACCTAGGTAACGACGAGACGGCTACAGTCGTCGTCTACTCGTGTGCTAGATATAATAGACGGTACTCCAATTATCAGTCTTAAATAGCCGGGGGCATTATATTTCACTACGCGAAACCGTAAATTGCCGAGTATTTTTTTGCCGAGTGTTTTTTTCGGACACTCGGCAAACAAGCTCTTTGTCGAGTGCCAAGCTAAAAACAATCGGCAAAAAAAAACACTCGGCAAATCGGGACTTTGCCGAGTGTCAAATAAAAAACACTCGGCAAACCACCCTCTTTGCCGAGGGTCAAAAAAACACTCGGCAAAGAGGGGGCTTTGCCGAGTGTCAAAAAAGACACTCGGCAAAGAGAGGGGTTTGCCGAGTGTTTTTTTTGACACTGGGCAAAAAAATAATTTTTTTTCCTCTTTCCACCTTGAAATTTTTTCTACTCCCCACATACAACATATGGTACTCCATGTTAAAATTTGGTATATTTTTGGATTTATTTGCTATATTTATTTAATTAATTGAATTTCAAGGAAATTTTTGGTATAAGTCAAATTTGAACTGCAAGTGATTCAAATTATGGAACAAAATGAGTAGAAAAATGATATTCATGTTATTTGGCCCAATTTGAGACCTGACCCATGAAATAAAAAGAAATTTTGAACATCTTGTTCAGGAAACACGACCATGAACGTGTGGCAATAATATTTTTAAATTGTAAAAAAAGCAAGCAAAGTCTGAAAATCATGAGATTTGTAATTATGTGATGATATAATACGTGAAAGCTGTGGAAAAAAATTGAGAAGGTTTTGCACATTTCATCATGTACGATAATTACAAACCGAAGCATCTCAGAAGAAGAATAGTAACTTTGAGAAGGATTCGATAAAATTTAGAGTCGAAGTGACGGTCGAGTTTGGTCTGACTACAAAACTTTTTGTATAGTCAGTAGAGAACATATCTTATTTTGTGTGAAAATTTGGTATTTTTTTGAAACTATTAGATATTTTTTTAATTTTTTTAAAAAATTTTGCCGAGTGTCCTAGGGTAGACACTCGGCAAAGAAAACCTTTACCGAGTGTCCACCTAGGACACCGGCGACCTTTTTTTAACCCTACCGGCCGCCCGGTCCACAAACCCCCCCTCACCCGCGCCTCCGATCTCCCTCACGCCGCCCCCTCCTCCTCCCCTAGCTCCGCCCCCCTCCTCCCCCTGGCCTCCCTTCACGCCGCCCCCTCCTCCTCCCCTATCTCCCTCTCCCGGCGGCCCTCCCTCCCCCGGTGCACATCCTCCACTCCCCTCCCCTCCCCGCCGGCGGCCGGCCCTCCCGGCGCACATCCTCCCCTTCCCTCCCCTCCCCTCCCCTCTCCTCCCCAGGCCGGATCTGGCGCCCCTAGCTCCCACTCTTCCCCGGCCAGATCTGGCGCGGCGGTGGCGGGTCGTGGTGGTGGAGGTGGTGGTGGTGGCCGGATCCAGCCGCCGCCCGTCCCTCCTCCCCGGATCTGGCCGCCGCCCGCCCCTCCTCTCCCCGGATCCGGAGGTGGTGGCCGGCGGGTGTGGTGGTGGAGGTGGTGGTGGTGGCCGGATGCGGCGGCGGCAACCTCCCCTCCAGGCCAGATCCGGCGCGGCGGCCGGTCGCCCCCTCCCCTTCTCCTCGGCGACAGGTGGTGGCCCCCTCCCCTTCTCCTCGACGGGTGGTGGTGGGTGGCCGGGCGCCCGCTCCCCTTCTCCTCGGCGACGGCGCGGCCTGCCCCTCCCCTTCTCCCGGCGGACGTGGCGGCGTGGTGGGCGGTGGCCGTGGCGAGGCGGCGTGGTGGGCGGTGGCCGTGGCGAGGCGGCGTGGTGGCGGGTGGCGGTGGTGGAGGCCGGTGGTGGTGGCCGGCAGTGGTGAAGGTGGTGGAGGCCGGTGGTGGCGGCGGCCGGAGTTTTTGTTTTTTTATTTTTTTTCAAAAATATGTTTGCCGAGTGTTTTTTGGGACTCGGCGAAGCTTCACCGAGTGCCCGACGTATGACACTCGGCGAGCCCCCTGTTTGCCGAGGGAAAGTTCGCCGAGTCTGGTTCGCCGAGTGTTACACTCGGCAAATGCGTTGCCGAGTGTTTTTGGACCTTCGCCGAGTGCCCGGCACTCGGCGAACTTTCTGTTTCCGGTAGTGATTTCAGAGTTAATTAGCATATAGATGGAGGAGTCATGGGGAGGCAGGCGATAGATGGATCAAGCTACAACTTCTTGCAGCTCTCCTCCATATTTAGGGTGCTTTTGGTTGGACTTTCCAATCTACTTTTACTTTTGCAAAAGCCAAAAGCCAACCAAAGAGCCTAAAAGCTCTATGTGCTTTTGCCCAAAATCTACTTTTGCTCTATTACAAAATCAAAAGCACCTTCTCCCCTGCTTTCAAGTGCTTTTGGGGTAAAAAATTACCCACCTGCCACTGATTATGAAGGTAACGATTCGTTTTTTTTCCCGATCTATTTCTCCCGACGTGTCTGTCCGCTCCTCCCCGCATACCCTTCCGTCTCTTTGCGCGCCGCAATCGGCGGCCTATCGCCGCACCCCGCCGCCCGTCGCCGCCGGACGCCGTCCGCCGGCCCGCCATCCGCCGCCCCCGGTCGCCGGTCCGCTTTCCGCTGACCCGGCGCCCCCGGCCGCCCGTCGCACCCCGCCCCCGGACGACCACCGCCCGACGACCCCGACCGTCGCCCCAGGTCGCCGGTTGCTGGCCAGCCGTCCGCCATCCGCTGACCCGCCGTCAGCTGCCCTCGGTCGCTGGCCCGCCTCCTGACGCCCCCGGTCGCCGGCCCGCCTCTTGGCGCTCCCCGGACGGCCGCCGCCCGACGACCCCGGTTGCCGCACCCCGCCGCCCGTCGTCCGCCGTCCGCCACCCTCGGTCACCGGCCCGCCTCCTGGCGCCCCCGGTCACCGGCCCGGCGCCCCCGGCCGCCCGCCACACCCCGCCGCCCGTCGCCCTCGGTTGCCGGCCGTCGGCCAGCCATCCGCCGCTCCCTGCTCATCCATCCATCTGGTAAGCCGCACTCCTTGTCTACAGTTATTTCTTTAGGGGTATTACAGGTATTTCTTACACAGCCCATAGTTTCACAGCTCCTCTAACCAAATGGTCTTCTGCTTTTCCCACAGCTGTTTTCTCACAGCTGCTTTTCCATAGCCCACAGCTCACAACAGCTTTTCCAAAAGCCACAGCCCAAAGATAAAAAATAGATGATAGATCGAGCAAAGCAGCTGGTAGTAAAGAAGCGGGCGTCACGCAGGGTGGTTGGTCAGCAGCTAGCCGCCTTCCGTCATCGTCGTCTTCAATTCCGGCCGGCCGGCCGCTCTGCGCTCTTCGCGTACGTTTGGCAACGCATACTACGCAAGCTAAGAGATCGATGGAGACAATCTGTGGATCCATGACCAACTGGTATGCATATACCGTTTGCTTGCATTTCCGATCCACTGCACGAGCACATGGTACCCTCCCTACCTGCAGCCAAGGGAAATGCATGCATTATTGATTGTTCAAAAGAAACAAAATAAACAGAGAGAGAATGAAACTGCATGGAGAAACATTTCAGTGCTATAGGAGATTCTTTCTTCCATAAAGGCTACACTTGTCTCCTTCGATTCTGATCTATTAGCTAGAACCTGGAGCTGGGTGCCATCATTATCCTGCAAGTAGCAAGAGACTGAATGACTGATGCAACACACATCTGCATCTGGGCTGAATGACTGATGATGCAACACATCTCTGCATCTAGTACTCCTGCTACACTAGCTAGCGTTGACTTGGATCGGAGCAGCACAGTACAGCTCAGTTGAGATGTGTACATGTAGGCAGCAGCTTGGCATACGACTCATCAGTTAAGTTGTCAGTACTCACTACTGGCTCATCAGCAAACAACTGCACCATTGTATCCATGCATATGCGAGTGAAGTGATGACCTCGTCTTCGATCTGCCACGCCCATACTCAATTATAATGCATATGCATGCACACAGACACAATCTAGCCGGCCTAGAGATTAAAGCAGAAACAATGTTTCTCATAACAAATTAATTACCAGTGGACGAGGAGCACAATATGTGTAGATACATGTGTTTAATGGTTTAAAATTGTAGGTTGTTATAGCTTTGTACAAAGTTAAATTTGTCTAAAACGGCGATCAAATTTGTAGAAAAATACTTATAGTAACACCTTCAGTATCATATAGAGTACGCTATATTATATTTATGATCTATATATCTAGCTAGTGAAACTGGTTCGATGCTATAGTATTTGTATACTCTTAACCGAAGCTAGATAGATTTGATTTAGTACGAAATCAAAACGAGACTTGCAATTTGAGACACATGAAGTGATGAGCTGTTGATTCTGAAAGGTACGCCGCCAAGCAGGGTCGTAAGCGTGTAGTCGTCCATCTATAGCTTGATCATGCATGGATGGAGGATGGTCAAACTTTTTCGAAAAAAAAAAAGATGGAGGATGGTCCATGAATGCGAGAGTACGTATGATGAGCCCTCATTTGACCCTGCTTGCCGATGTCAACTTCCGATAAATGCAAGCAGCATGGGCAGGAGGAAATTGAATTAAAAAAAGTTAGGTCTGTCAGCTGCCACCTGCATGCAGCTTCTATAGTGCATCTTCTGCAAAGCCTGCACTGTACGTTGGCATCAAGCTAGGCTAGCTGCATACAGAGATCGTAGTAGTGTTCTCAGTCCAAATACATAGCATAGCATGTATCTTGTACATGCGCAGAGAAGAAGAAAACAAAATCCGTTTGAGCCGCCGTTTGCAACAGCTAGCTGACGAGGAGCCGTTCTCGATTTCAAACCTAAATATGGTAAACGCGTCCTTAATTATTACTTGATGCGTCTCCTTTCCTAAATTAGGCTTGCAAGCTACACGTAACCCAACAAGTCTACTCTATCTAGCTACATACAGTAGACGAAGTGCCGTATCCAGAGCTACGTACTATGGTGATAGAGTGAGATGGAGTACACGTCGCCGGCCGGTGCCATTACGGGAAGGGAAGACACTACCGATGGATGAGCAAGCCACCGGTCTGAAATTGCAGCTCCGATCCAAAATGAACCGCTGCGTTGCGTGTGCACGCACGGTCTCAGGTCGGGAATTCTGCAGAGCTCGCCCTGACTTTCATGGTAGCTAGCTAGGGTTTCGTGCGTGCGTAGGTGTCTCTGAATAACGTACGAATTGGAACGGCCTGCAGGGACGGACGGGGATGTGGGATTGGAACTGCCGCTGCAGCATGCCGTCGGAGGCAGGGCATAGGCATGCGGAACGGTGTTTGGATGAATCAGCTAGCCCTCGCTAGCTGTACTTTCCGGCCGGCCGTTCTTGGCTTGTTGCATTGCTTGCGTGGCAGCAATGCAACCTGGTGTTCATCCAAATCGGTAGCTACCCACCCTCGCCTTGTCGCGTAGCACGTACGTGTAACGCGCCTGGAACTCGTGTTTACAATTTTTCTTCCCTGAATTGGACGACGGTCGGCTTGGTTTAGTTTGCCACGTAGGCACGCCGCACGCAGCGACGTACAGATGCTGGTCCAACTTGGCCGGCCACGGCCAAGGGTGCAAGTGCATGCACACACACCCGCGGCGTGCACGTGCCCTTGTCGTCGTGCCGCTAGCTTGCAGGTCATCCAGGTCCGATGGGTGACCAAGCAGAAGCAGGCACGGTGCTTGCCAAACACGCACGTGGCACACCGTGCACGGCAGCCACCGCCTTCCAGTTCTGACCGCAGGGTCGCCGCCGATCCCGCCGGCATCCCGCAGCCCGGCCGGCGGCAATGCGCGCGCGCACGGAAAGGCTTCTGACAAGCGCCGCCCGCCAGTGGGTTCGATCAGGCTCATCTCCAGTTGCTGGACGTCACAGATGCGGGAATGCTAGCTATACATCTGCCGAATTAAATTTGGTTATCATGTGCCTTTCAATATTTGAGATTTGCGGAGAAAACTTAATTAAAGGAAAAGCTGACGGGTCGCTCTTTCATACGAGAGCGCGACTGAAGCTACGATATGATAACTTTCTTATTTCTTATGAAGTATCCATTTTCAATTCCATTCGTACCACTGTGTTTCTTATGTTGAGATCTACAAAATAAAACCCATGATCGATATATTTTAAAATATTTTTAATATACTGGCAACTTATATTAAGTGTGTGGTAACTACTTGTATATTAAGGGTGTGATGACTTATGTGTAAACCTCTCGACAAACTATGTACATAAATTGCTACACAAATAAATTTTATATTCGTATTACTTACCATTATGAAGACTAAACTATCTAAACAAGTCACCACATTGTCTCTACATAAATTACTATCGGATACAGTAGATAAGTTATTATACTCTGTGCAAACAAATTGTTCACACCTTTACATAATGATACAGATTATATGATATTAATTTATGTGCATAGTAACAATTTTAATATATTTCTGCTAATAGCAACTTATGACATACTTTAATACTATGTAACATGTTTATCATATATATTTTTTTGCGATTGTAGCTTATGTGCATATTGTGTATCAAATTTAATATAGTTTTGAGATACCACCTAATGTACATACCATGTGACAACTTCGGTATATTTCTAGGATAGCAACTTTAATATATGCATGGTAGTAACTCCTTTAATAATCTCCAATCACACCTTTACACATAAGTTGCTACTAATATAAAAAATCTTCAAAACATATCCAAGTGGGGTCTAGTTTTGTTCGTCTCATCGCGCGGAGCTCAAATGTACAAACGAAATTTGAAACGGACATCCATTCAAAAGTTACAGTTTCACTCACAGTGGCACAGCAAGATCGTGCAGTTTCGTACAGTTTTGTATTGGACGACTGGTCGCTTGTCGCGGGTTAACGCGGTTCTTCATTAAACAGTTGAGATTGTTACGGGAGTAGCAGCACCAATCGAACAGATCAGCGGGAACCAGAGGTGGAGCTTGACCACAGATTTAGGGAGGAGCCGATACTACACGGTTAAACATCAATATACAGTGTCGGATTAACTATTTATTTAGTGGTAAAATACGTTGGGTCGGTAGGGGAGGGGGGCATGGTCCCCTTTAATCCCTACTAAGCTCCGCCGCTAGCGGGAACAACAGCACCATTGCACGTGTCACTTGCACCGGCTAAGAACGGATTTGGGAGTTCAAACTTCAAATGCGCTGTTGACAATAATCCAACACGATGAGATCCCGTATAAATATATTTTTATTATTTTTAATAATCAACATTTTGGTCGGACTAGTTCAACATTTTGGATATACTACACCAATATTTTTATATAAAATGTTGAACTAGTTTATATGAAATGTTGAATTAGGCTCCGTGGATTCTTGAATCAACTTTTTAAAATATTTAAATGCATATATATGTATAAAATAATAATTCGTAAACATGGTTTTTGAAAAAAAAACAGATACAAAGTGTTGATACAATGAATTTAAAATCATGACTATAATCAACCTAATCTTTTATCTGAGAATGTCGAATTAGATTAAAATTTCTTGAGCCGACTATTTTAAATTATTAAATTCTTATTATAAAAATCACGAAATCATACTATGTATTATAGTGCACTATATATGGTCATATGGAATGGAAAAGCAAAAACAAAGAAAGACCTGTAAGTCAGTCAGTACGTACTACGTAGTATGTGGTCTGCCCGTCCCTTCCGTATTTATGTTGTTGGGCTGTAGCTGCATCTAAGTAAGATCAAGCTGCTATCTATAGGCCCGAGCAACCCACACAGCAAAAGCCTGGGCCGTGCTCGCCAACTCCGGCCCGCTACACATTTTCGAGCACGGACTGCTACAGGAAGAAGACTCGAGTCATCATCCGTGCAGAGAACAGCAGGTAATACCGAACAGGTACAGCAATCATCTCCGCCACTCTATGCTGCACCGCACTGTCGTGGCCACCTTCAGACACTGCACTTTCGCAGCTCCGACACAGTCCATTCCATTCCACGGCAGGACTCCACAAACACACTCCAGCAACAAACACATCACGATCCACCACGGACACTAAGGTACGCTATAGATAAGATAATTACACTATTACACAGGTACATCTGTGACACCCTTCTCTAACCCTCTTCTTAGACAAAAGTACTGAAAAAGAAGCACCGCATCTCGGAGAGAACGTTCAGGGAGAGCGCTACCACAAGCCTACCACGACGCCTCAACACTCGGCACACAGGGGACTCGTCTCATCTCATGTATGGTACGACCACCACGACATATACTCCAACCAACTAAGGTATTCAACAAAAGCAACTCATGGGACCTATCCTACAACCTGTCTGATATACGCAAAAGATTTCTTTCTTCTTTTTTTTGTTTATCCTTCCTCCCGGCCATCCTTCAATCTGCCATGCTCAATCAGCTTCTGCATCCTTTGCCGGACACCCCCTGGTCTATGCCGATTTCTGAGGCTGCTGCTGGTGCTGTTGCTGGTGCTGGTGCTGCTGCTGCTGCTGCTGCGGAGCCTGCTGCTGCTGCTGCTGCTGTATTTGCAGCTGCTGGAGCTGGAGCATCTGGGAGTTCATCTGCTGCTGTAGGCTCTTTGGCATGCGGCCATCGCTTATCTCACCAGTGGCGAGCTTCAGACGCTGGACCTCGCCGGTTAACGCTTCATTCAGGGCTGCATATACAGTGCGTATACATGGATCAGATTACAACAAGAAAAGGTACAGGTGAATGTAGATCGTGCAGCAAATTAGCAATTATACAGCGGGCATCGATACATCATTGTAGCAGTTCTCAGGTGACAGAAGCCTAGAATACAGATTTCGAAAGCAAGCAAGCAAGCAAAGTGGCTATATTTGTAACTGAGCGAACGTTGCAACTTGACTGACTGAATCTAGAATCTTGAAAGGAAGAAACACCCTTTTCAAATGGCAAGTAACGTGTGCGGCACCAAACATGGTGATAACGTAACATCATATAGGCTTCCCGTGAAAGATCTTTTCACGAACACGCATGCAAGTTCTAATGGTAGGCGGTAGGCCTAGCAGTCGCCAAATAGTATCATCATGAAAAAAAAAACCACCTTGCTGTACACAGCCACCGAAATTTGATCATGCCAACTACACTCAACACTATGATTGGCAAAACAGGTGTTCATGAAAAATGACTGGCAAAACAGTACTTCTGCCTAGCTTTATCAGAGTTTAACATATGTCAGTACTGGTAACGCTGCAAGCAGATGAATACACTTTGAGTTGTGAACTAAAATTAACCAATAGCACGATGTCATGCCAATTCTTTCACTAGTGTTATTTACTGATCGTGAAATCCTAGCCTCTGCACAGCATTTGCTGAAACCAATTGCGATAGACTAAAAATAATAAATAAGCACAAAAGATAGGGCATACAGGGTGAGGGAGAAAAAACAATAAGTATCCCTCATGTAAGATCCCAGAAACAATAAGTTATACAATCGTTTGGCATTCAGAACTCATCTGCGTAGCAAACTATATTTTGATAATCACTAAACTAAATTATCTGATTAATCAGAAAAGGAAAGCCAAGTCTTTTACCAACCACAAGTTAGCAAATGTACATTTATGCAGAACTTCTCAAGATAAGCAATGGACACCAAAAACAAAACACGGCATACATGCGTGCTTAACTAAACTGAATATGGCTGTGGCCGATATATTATCTAATCATTGTGATAATCTGCAAATGATACTTTCATCATTCGTCGAAGACCATGCAATATTTCCACTTCAACCAGATAAGCAGATACATAACAAACTTTAAATAAAACTACTAATGAGTTTCTTGAAGATGCTATAAGTCATCATGTGTAATTGCTGCACAACCCTTAAGTGGGGTACTATTTGCGATCTCTGATCGTCCTATCAACTTTGAAGTGTCTGATCCATTTGGAACTAACAAAATTATTTTCATGGTTTTCTATTGAATGTCCATGACAAAAAAAAAACAGCCAGGTATTTACCTAGTAATTAAAAAATTACTCCCTCCCTTTTTAAATATATGACATAAGCTGCTATTTCTGTCAGGTGCTATGAATTACAGGAAATTAAGGGGTTGACTTGCACAGCAGGAGGGTTACACACTCCACTGTGCCGAGATGTGAGGTGCAGGTGTCATTTTTTTAATTAATTAGCTTGTCCAAAACGTCATATATTTAAAACAGAGTGAGTATTGCAAGGCCAATTTCACATACTAGCATTAAGGGAATCAATACACATTAGTGTCATTGTGAGTTTGCTCTGCAGTTGATCAATAAGAAAGTAATCATGTTTTTTCCCTATACATGAGGATTGGTAATTTTTATAATGCAGCTAGGTTGGTTGGTAAGACTTTGAGTGTGCATCCAGTTCCGACGTAGAGACTACATTGTCAAGGATGAAAGTTAAGTAATGATAGCTACACTCAATCAAGACAAAGTTTAATAATCCCACATGGAAAATTTCCAAAATGTCTAACACTACCAAGTACCAGAGTAAAGTTGAGCATGAAATGCATCAACAACAAAAAACAATGCCACAAGATTTACAACAGCAAGCAACCGATGCATATGTAACTTCTGTGAGCAACTTGACAACTGGATTTTGGAAATCAAACAGAATGGACAATGTGCGAGAATGCAAGGTACATTAGTCATTATGCTAGCTTTTGAAGGCGAAATAAAGCATTTTTCATTGTTCCTAGTAAACTTAGAACCAATGCAGACAAGGTTCACAACTGCAAGAAGCTTACCATCTCTCAGCTGTGCTTGTTGTTCCATTGCTTGCAGCCTGATTTTCAACTCATTGTTCTGAGTGGCCAGTCCAGCTGAGTCCCTCTGCAAACAAGTAGAACAAGATAACTTAAACCATAAGAATCATAACACAAAATATAATCCCACCAGCTCAGTAGCTCTACAGAACAAACCTGCAGCATTGTCAACTGTGCTGAGAGTGTCGTAGCCTCCGTCTGCAATACCTGCACCTTGTGCTCAAGCTCCTGAATGTACCTCATTTTGCGCTCTTTTGACCTTGCTGCTGACTGTCGATTCGCCAGAATCCTGAAATTTTCCACAAATCAAAATGCTTAATTTCAGGAAACGAGAAAAATTTACACACAGTACGAAGAAATGGATGCACACCTCTTGACCCTCTTAGGATCAGTCAAAGCTATCTCAGCAAGCCTCTCATTTGCCATGATCTTCTTCTTCTCAGACTCAGTGAACTCTCCATTGGCAAACTCCATATCAAACAGTGCCACGGCACCACCTTCCAGGAGCCGCTCCCACTCCTGGTGAGGCTGCCGCCGGGAGAAGGCAGTGGCAGCTTGGGAGACTCATCCCCAGCAGCAAAGTTGAGCTTCCCCATGAAGCTGTCCATGGACAGGCTGCGACAATGCCGGGACTTGCCCCCATCCTTCCTGTCCACAGACGTGGACTGGCTCTCCGCCTCGTTCTCGCTGCTCTCGGCCGCGCTCCCCGCGCGCGTGCCGCTGGCGCGGCTGTCGCGGTCGTCGTGGCGGTCCTCGGAGGAGTTGAGCGGGTCCAAGCCGTCCAGGTCCATGTATGCGTTGACGAGGTCGTAGAGGGCGGCGTCGTCCCCGCCGTCCGATCTGCACCCCTCCGCCGCGATGGTGACCTCGCGCTTGACCGGCGCCGGCGGGGGCAGCGGCGGGCTGAGCTGCGCGAAGCCGCCGAAGGGGATGTCGCTGTGCGAGCGCCGGTGGCCGCCCTTCCTGGGCGGGAGCCCGAGCGGCGGCGGCGGCGGCGGATGTGGGTCGGAGCTGGACGACGGCGGGGACGGCGGCACCGCGTGCGCCGCGGCGCCCAGATCGGCGTACGGTGGCGGCGGGAGCGAGTCGAGCGAGAAGAAGAGCGGCTGGGAGAGCGAGCGCGCGTGGTGGCCCCCGCCCCCCGGCGCGGGGATCTGGCCGTAGGGCGACGGGAGGCGCGCCTGCGGGTGCGCCGGCGGCCGTAGCGACGGCGAGAGGCGGCGGTAACCGGACGCCGCCGCCGCGGCGGACGCCAGGTCGAGCGGGGTCGGGGAGCGCGGCACCGGCGGCTGCGGCTGCTGGCCCCCGAGCTGCGGCGAGAGGTGGTGGCGCGCGGCGCCGGGATCGGCGGCTCCCGAGTCGTCCATCGCGGTTCCGGAAGGCCCCGCGCGCAGCAGGAACCGCCGGAATGCCGGCGGCGAGCGCAAGAGCCAAGAGGGGATTGGGGGAGGCAAAGCCGAGGCGCGCCGAACCCGCAGCTGGAGGAGGAGGAGATGGCGGAGTGGATGGACGCGCACGCAGTCCAGCCGCCCAGCCGAGGATGGAGAGCGAGCAGCAAGCTAGCGCTAGGAAACAAAAAACCAGAAAGAAAGAAAAAAAAATGGAAGCAATTGGAATTCTTAGTTTTTTCAGGGGGGCTCGGGGTTAATCGGTGGTGGGTTCGCGTGTGCATGTGGCCCGAGGCCGGGTTACGTGACGCGTGATCCTATTGGAGGAAATGTCTAATCAGCCCCTCCTTTCCGGCCTTTCCGCGTTGTCCCATTGACCGCTAATATCCAATCCGGGGGGGCATTTCCGATAATTTTAGTGTTGGGTCTGGTTGTTAATGATTGATGGCGCCGCAATTAGTGGGTGCGTGTGCGTGGGGTTAGGGCCGGCCCCCTGTTCTTTGCCGCTTTCGATCGTCCCCCACCACATGGGTCTTGACTCTTGACTTGCTCCCTGATTGGAGTGAAATAGCGCTAGTCATGGTTGCTAATTTGTTGCAGCAATTGGGCATTCTTTTGTGCGAAGGAGTGCATGCGTTGTTTGGGCATGCTTAATCCTATTTGCATGGAGACATGAATTCTTTGATTGCCTAGTCAATCATTTTAAATAACCTCGGAATTTATTGGTGGTATCCTCAACCAAACAGCGGGTTAGCTTCACGGGATGCGTTATGTGTGGATGAGTTTATCGGAATTTATCAGGTCTAGCCTTCATCCTTCCAGATAGTTTTTTTCTTCTAGCTACACGGGAAGTCAGGAACCATGGGCGGCAAGAATGTGGGTGATAGTTTGACATGCTAATAGAGTGTGCGACGGTTGAATCTAGATATATGGATGGATAGCTCAAATTGAACCCCAATATCAGCTTGGCAGGTTACGGCGCATTTGGATGAATGACATTATTTGGTAAGCCTAGACTTACGTCACCCTGCCATATGTTGTCTTGTATTGCAAGCCAAGCCAAAAGCGGTAGAGTCGTGCATCGGTATTTTAGGGTAGCAATAGATTGTTGTTGAGTGTGAGGGCTGCATTAGCCCCTAGATCTAGATAGATAGACGGCTCAATACAAAAATCGGTACTTAGTCGGTAGGATGCGGCACGTTTGGACAAGTGCCAAACTTCCACTATGTCACCCTGCCAAATGTCGGTTTATATAGCGGGCCAAACTGTCAACGGTAGATTGGTCTTTTGGGGCGGCAATAGATTGTCTTTGAGGGTGAGGGCTGTAGCAGCCCCTAGCATTAAATAGACTAGAACATTTGGCGCGCGATGCGCGCCCTACTATGATCCTAACATTACGACTGCCAAATCAAACTGTGAAGCAGCACAACCAAGCTATCTATGCCTTCGACAATAGAGAAACTACCAAAGCAACGCAACAGTGTTGAATTTCTTTGCTAGCAGAATAGTGCATCAAAACCATCCAACCAGTATAACAACCCAAATCCACAATGTAACTCAAGAAGCACTTGCTGCATCTACCATAGATGCATATCAGTATATCCAAAGCAGGTTCATGATGCTAAAGGGGATCGTAGTAAGTGACATAAAACATGTAGCCGTCTAGCACAGCAGCAAGTTTTTGAAGTTTAAACGCTAGAATTTGAGCATCAGGCGATCAAGCACACACATAGCGCTGGTCGCAACTGGTAGAGTGCAAAATTGGCATGACCTCTCCTTCTTGCTATGCATCCTTGCTTGGGGCTGTAAAGGGGGAAAGAATCATTAAAAGACATTTCCCTCGATACTGTAATGAGGACAACTACAGAACTTGTTGGTGAGTCCGAGGGCTGAATCAACCCCTAGTCTCATAGTTGGGTGGAAATAATGTTTTTAATTTTTTCTAATATCTTTCCTTGGCCTTGTTCAAGAGGGAGGAAGAGATAAAGAAGTGAGCAAACAATTTGGGAGACGCAGATGTGCCTATATCTATTTGTAAGATGGTCAGAAATTGTATCTTTAATTCACTTCTCTCCGATATGAAGATATTAATCAAAACTCCTATAGTATACTCTACAAACAAAATAAATAGCTTAACATTCAATAGAAATTAAAGCAATCATCTCTTCGGATCTAAACATTGTACTCAAAATTAGATTTGCTCCATCTCGTAGATAAACAAACACTTAGATATAGCCTAACTTCATCCTCCTATATGGTTTTTGTTCCAATTACACGGAAAAACATGGGTGGTAGGAACATGATAGTTTGACACGCCAGCAAATTGGTGGGTGTGCAGCGGTTGAATCCAGATGAACCTCTAGTCATACGTGGATGAATGACTCAACCAAAAATCCGTGTTGGCTCGGCAGGATACGTCGCATTTGGATGGATGAGCGACAATATTTGGCAACTTTATAGCTTATGTCACTCTACCTTATGTTTTCTTGGATTTCAGCCCAAATTGGCAATGGTGGAACTGTGTACAATGGGACGACAATAGATTACTGGTCAATGCGGGGCAGGATCAACCCCTAGTCCTAAGCAGATGGATGGCTCACCACAAAAATCGGTGTTGACTATCCTCAACTCCTCATAGTGACATCGTGTATCCAAAGCATTAAGTGTGCGTGCATACATTCATGGGTCTACGTCAGTGTTTAGAGAGGAAAATATGCTTATATTGGTAGAAATATAGGAGAATAAACAAAATAAAATCTTAAAAAATGGGTACTCTTGGAAATACTTTAATACGGAGTAAAAAGCAAGATCAGTTATTTTGTCAAGCGAGATTCAGTATTCTGAAATGTAGGACACAAGCATATTCCAGTACGTTTCCAGTACGTCGTAGTATAGAAGTTCCCCTTCTATACATCTTTTTATTTATGGAACTTCTAGATCATTCTGGAAACGTCCAAGTCGTGCAGCCGAGCAAGAACAGGACAGGGAAATCTGCCAGGCCCGAAGACCATCTCAAAGCACGGCAGATCGAGGGGCTTGGACGCCGGCGGGGATGGCACCACGATGTGCGCCGAGATTGGGGAGATGCTTTAACTAGCCAATTCGTGATGCACTAGAAACTCCGCGCGGCATTGCCGCGCCCAGCTTGATTGGAACGGTGTAGGCCTGTAAGATGTCGGCTCATGGCTTAGAATTATTTTGACATGAATGTTGCATTGGATAGGACGGTTTCTCCTTCGAACCGTTCATGAAGCAGCAGGTCTAGCTAAATTTTCTTGATCAGCTTCAGAGTCACCCCATGCACTTGCTGGTCTTATCAATTTCCGATCTTCTAAAAACTGTAAAAGGATAAAATGCCTTCAAGATGTCACCAACATTAAATTTCTCAGCCTCATGCTTGTTTGGCAACTGAATGAGGCGCCGTGATTTATCCATTCTTGCTGCCAAAGAGCATGCTCACGGATTTATGCATAACATTCACTTACATGAGCCAAGGAAGATAAGAAAATAAAAGCCGTAGGCAACAATATTTTTTCCTCTTAATAATAAATGTTCTTATGCATACTGAAGATACAACCTTACGGAATCAGGAAAATACATAATCTTGAAGGTAGTAGTAAAGTCAGCATTGCATATGACTGCTTACTTGCACACCCATAGCACTTTTGCAAGCATTATTTGCATGATAAACATCCCAGTTGTATAGTAGGAGCCAAGATACTAAAAAGAAAATACAAGGCTAACAATAAATGAATGCTGAAAGTAACAATTTGAGATAGGTAACCAAGACAACATAGATCATTCCAATTTGACAAATAAAGCTAGCCGCTATACAGCTTTAGATTGCAACCGTGAATTTGTACATAGTTTACCGGAGATCAAGCATCCGCATGATCATGAATGTTGTAGCAAAATTGGAGCTGAAAAACTAATCACAGAACACTGAAAAAGTAACAGATGGCTGGAGGGCAGGAAGGACGTGTGGCTGGAGGGAAGGGTCGGTGAAGGAGCGGGTGGCCTCGAACTTTTAAGCTCGTCCTTCCAAGGCCAGCCATGGGCCATGGCGTTGCAGCTTGGGTTTGATATTTCACCATAAATCCATTTTATCTTCTTATTTCAGGTATTATTTCATTCTCATTTTTATTTAACTATATCAAGATATGAACTTGGCAGAATTCAATTCACTTAATCTTCAAGAAGACAAAAAAAAATACAATCATCTTTCAGACATTTTATTGAGCATTTGATGAGCAGCACCTATTGGAGAGTGGGCAGAGCCGAGGAGGGAACATACAGGTTGTAGAGCACATGCAAAGTATGCCTGTAACAGCCTTGTCCATACTAGAGATGAGAGATTGATGGTGGTAGGGGAGGACCCCTGCTGCAGTGCACCATGGTTGGCTGCCATCCCGCTCTCTTCTCCCTCCTCGCATGGCTGGACAGCCTAACATCTAGGGTTGTAAACGAGCCGAGCTCGAGCGAGCTCATCGCCTCAAGCTTGAGCTTGTTAGAGCATCAAGCTGAGCCTGAGCCGAGCCTCAAAACCATCCTAGCTTAGATCTAGGCTCAAGCTTGGCTCATTTATGATTCGAGCCAATCTCGAGTCGAGCTTACAGTGAGTCAGTCACGAGCAATTCACGAGCCTTCAGATTTATATCATTTATAAACATAGTTCAACAAAGTTTATATAGTAATCGGACTAGATTCATTGCATTACTTGGAGACATTGAGAATTGCATAGTACAATTAGACAAGAAAAATAGAGTATATATATGTGTATACATCTCATAAGTCATGGCCAATCATAGTACACGAGCTATTCGATCTCGAGCTCGAAAAGCTCACGAGCTTTGAGTTAGGATTGAGCTTGACTCGTTTAGAAATCGAGCCGATCCCGAACCAAGCCTAAGATGACTCGAACATGATCGATTCACGAGCCTCGACCTTTTTTTAATAGCCCTGCTAACATCATCGGGACACATGCTTGCCTGGGCCCTGCTGCCGTGCCGCCCCGAGCCGCTGTCGTGGATTCCCATCCCCGTCATCACTCATCAACGGTGTCCGTGGCAGCGACGGCATGCTCTTGCACCCACGTCGTTCGGCCAAATTTTGCAAGCTGCAGCGTGCCCTGCCCCGCACGGCCACACGTGTGGTTGATTCACTATGCTCGCGCCCGTGTTGCCAGTGGGGAAGATGATGAGTGACGGAGGGGCTGAGGCCACGGTGCGGGGAGTTCGTGCATGTGGTGGATGTATCCTGGCATGTGTTGCTCGGGTCGCAGAGGTGATGGTGTGAGAGGGAAGGGGGAAGGTCACTACGTGCGATGCTCTCGACGACCGGTTAGCGGCACAACCCCAGCGCCGACAGCGACCGAAGCGGAAGCCACACAAGGTGGGGGACGAGGTGGCGGGCACGGCGACGTCGTATTATTTTGCTTTAGGGGCTATTTGGATACGGGGTTAAACTTTAGCCCTGTCACATCAAATGTTCGGATGGTAATTAGGAGGACTAAATATAAGCTAATTATAAAACTAATTGCAGAACCCCTAGGCTAATTCGCGAGACAAATCTATTAAGCCTAGTTAATCCATCATTAGCAAATGATTACTGTAGCACCACATTGTCAAATCATGAACTAATTAGGTTTAATAGATTCATCTCACAAATTAGCCTCTAATTAATTTTATAATTAAACTATATTTAATACTCCTAATTAGCATCTAAATATCCGATGTGATAGACTGAAGTTTAGCCTAAAGCCAAACATTCCCTTAGCCGCGCACGAGACGACTCCCGAAGCTTCACGACCGAGCACTCAAATGGACCTTATCAACTTAGCTCGAGATCCGACGGCCATGAAATACTGATGACGTGGCCGAATGAGGGCTCGATTTTAGCCCGATTCCAGGGTCGGTTTCGTCATTTAGAGATGCCGCTGTTCTCTCTAATCTCTTGGCGCCTACTAATTAAACCGATGAACTCGACGTGCCTTGCTGAGTCAGGCAATCTCATTCACGGCAGAGGCAGCGGCGGCCGGTCAAGAGCAGAGAGGGAGAGAAGAAAAGAAGAATCTTGCACGTTCCAGACGATCCAACGGAGAGGAATAGGATTGACCGAATTAAATAGCCAGCCGGCGGCCGGCGCCGGCGCCACTCGTCGCCGTTCCGCCTCACCGGTTCACCTGCATGGGCCGGTGTCGAAAGCGAAAGGAGGAAGGAAAAGAAAATCACGCTGCTGCTGCTGCTGCGGCGACTTGGGAGCCGTCGGCGACGGATGGACGGCCGGCCGGCGCCGGTGTCCATGCAACGTGGTCTGCCGCGGCGCTGGGTGGACGTGCGCGAGAGCGACGGCGCGGCGGGGGGGCTCGCGCTCTTAATTAATCCGCTCCATCGGTTGGCTGCTTATTAATCGCGTGGCCCCGCCCGCCGCGTGTGCTTTGGACAGGGAGGAGGATCTCGTTCTCGCCGGTCCGCGGCCGGGGAGGCGGCACGTCGAGCGCCGCGACAAACCACGCTTTCCGCCGTCGCTGTCGCCGCCCATCCCATCCCCCCGGTGGTGCCACTGCCACCGGGCCGAGCTGGGACGGACTGACTGGGCGTGGCACACGGATTTCCTTTGCGCTTTTTTCCTGGGCCTCTGAGGCCGCGGCCCCGGGGTGGCTTGTTTTGGACCGGGCGGGCCCACAGGCCCACGCCATATATTTGGCAAATGGGCCGGAAGTCCGACGCAGCGGGCCTCTCTCTCGTCTTCCCAAATCTCTCGTCCACTCGGCATTTTTGCCTCTGGATCCATTTTTGTCTGGGCCCGTAGGGTTTCTACTGATGTTGTTTGCTGTTGCTGCTATCGGCAGTCCGTCCCCGTACGATCCGATCGCCTGTGACCGGCGATGCGAGCATCATCGACGTGTTCCAAAACTAGAAATACGATTGGAACCAGGAGCCGGCCTTTCTGCCTGCGATCATATCTGCGACTGGCGTTCATCGGTACTAAAGAAAAAGCAGCAGCAGTAATTCTTTTCTGTTAATGCGGTTTTGGGATTTGTTGAATGTCCCATGCCTGATATATAGGCGATTGGATCATTATATGCATGTTTGTAATTTTGTTCAATTTGACTTGATTGGAGGGGCAACGTGATCACCTTCAGGAACGAACTTAGGAATACAATTCAGGAAAGTCGATCAGGATTCAGGAGTTTAAAAGCACTTTGACATATGATGACAGTTGACAAGTCTAGAAAAAGAGAAATACAAGCACTGCGTTGGGCCGCAAGCCCATTTGTCAGGCCGGAAAGACTGGATGACACCAGGCCCATCAATCGTGGAAAGGGCTCTCTTCGAAGAACAGGAGGAGGATGAGAGAGTTGGAATCCCACACGATCCAACCTTTTCGTTTTCTTTTTTTGGCTACTAGGAAGGAATCCGGCAGGTCGAGAGTAGCAGAGCATCGTTCGTCGTAACAAGGCTGGATCGGCGAAGGAGGAGACCATCGAGGTGGATCCCATGGCGCCGACGCGGGGCGGGCTGAAGGGTTTCTACCGGCAGAGGAAGAAACCCAAGCCGGCGCCCAAAAAGAAACCCAAGAACGCCCAACCGCAGCAGGACGGAGTCGCCGCAGTTACGCCCGCGCGCCGCCGCCGATCGCCAGCTCGCTCGATCGTCTCTCTATACCTAATTATATGTATGTATCTCTCGTCGCGTCGCGTCGTGACAATGGAAGCGCAGCAGAGGAGGAGTACGGCGCCGAGGAGGAGGCGCTCCGGCAGTTCGACATGGACACGTCCTACGGCCCGTGCATCGGCGTCACGCGGCTCCGGCGGTGGGACCGCGCAGCCGCGATGGGCCTCCGCCCGCCGCCGCACGTCCGCGACCTCATCCTGCGGCGGCACCACCACGGCGACGGCGAAGTCGGCGGCTCCTCGTCCTTTCCACCCAAGAAGAAGATCAGCAGCGACAGCTCGTCCCAGCTGCTCGACGACGACTGCCTCTGGGCAGGCAAGGTCTAGAAGCTACTAGAACTAGAGATCGCCCCAGACTGATGCCAAACCTCTGGGCAGGCAAGCTACTAGAACTAGAGATCGACCTGCTGGTACGCTTGGAGTGTTAACAGATATGATTGTACATGTTTCGGACTCGATGGAGTCCTGCACCGTGCGGTTGTGATCTTTGGTTTTCTTCAGAGATAGACGGTGTCCTATTGTAATTCAAACATATAAGGTAAATGGTAAATGAGACCGTACTTATGTAAATCTCTTAGTGAATTTCATCCTTTTATAAACTCGTAATCGTGGTGAGTTAATATAGGCAACCACGTTTCACTCTTTTCTTTCACGGTAATCAGAGCACCCTATTCCTGAACATCCACGACCTCCTGCCAAAAGCCCATGCGCCAAACAGAAACTTGCGCCAGCAATTTTCAGCGCCACCTTCTGCCAAAAGCCCTACGTCAGGAACAGAACTTGCGCCAGCAATTTTCTCTCCTGCCAAAAGCCCTGCGTCAGGAGCAGAACTTGCGCCAGCAATTTTCAGCACCAGAACCATGGCGGTGTCGACATCAACTTCTGTCCTACCGGTGTTAGGAGTGGTCTCGAAGACAATTATTTTTTATGGAAGGCTCGACATCAACTTCTATCCTGCCGGTGCTAGGAGTGGTCTCGAAGAAATTAACCCGAGACAATTATCTTCTATGGAAAGCTCACTTCCTTCCTACCATACGAGAAGCTCAACTCATGGAGATTCTAGATGGATCTACGCCGGAGCCGCCCAAGATCTTGGAGGTGGTCAAGGAAGACGACAAGAAGGAGATCGTCCATAATGTTGAGTACGACTCCTGGATTGCGAGAGATCAGCAAGTGTTGAGCTACCTGCTAACTTCTCTCACCAAGGATGCTTTGCCACCAGTAGCAACAGCAACTACGGCAGCAGAAGCTTGGGAGGCGTTGGAAAGAATGTTTTCGGCGCACTCCAAGACGCGGATAGCAAATCTACGCGTCTTACTCTCCATAACAAAGAATGGTAACATGTCCACTTTAGCTTATTTCACCGAGATGTGCTCTTTCAAAGATGAATTGGCTACTGTTGGAAAAGTTATAGATGACGATAAGATGGTTCACTTCATTCTAAACGGCCTTGATTTTGATTATAATCCTTTTGTATCATCGATGCTTTGTCGTGTTGGCTTTCTCTCCTTGAGCGAGTTGTATTCTCAGCTTCTTACTTATGATCAATGCATGGAGATGTATCAAGAAAGGAATCAGTTTCAGTCATCAGCTAACATGGTTGGTAGAGGATGCGGCTTTGGTGGTCGTGGCCGTGGTGGCCGTGGACGTGGACGTGGTGGTGGCCACGGTCAACAGTACCAAAGTGGTGGCCAACAGTATGAAGGTGGCCGTGGATCTAGCAGCTCAAATTCAGCCAAGCAAGGTCCACGTAACAAAACAATCTGTCAGATTTGCAAGAAAGCGGGACATGAAGTAGATCGTTGCTGATATGGATATGACGAAGATGAGGATCATCAAGGTCAAAAGGTGGCAGGGGCAGCTACAACCATTATGGCTACGACACAAATTGGTATGTAGATAGTGGAGCTTCTGATCATGTCACTGGTGCACTTGAGAAGATGACAATTCATGACAAGTATACTGGATGAGATCAAGTACATGCAGCTAATGGAACAGGTATGAAAATTAGTAACATTGATCATACAACTTTACATACCCCTAGCAAAAACATTATTCTGAAAAATATCCTTCATGTTCCTAGTGCTAGTAAAAATCTAGTCTCAGTTCATAAATTAGCTCGAGATAATGATACCTTCGTAGAATTTCATCCAAATTTCTTTTGTATAAAGATTAGGAGACGAAGAAAGTCATCCATTAAGGTAGATCCCGCAGTGGTCTCTATCCTCTAGGGTCACATCTATCCCAAGAAGTGTCCAGAAAACAAGCTTTTTCAGTCAATAAGCCTTCTACCACTCGATGGCATAGTAGACTTGGTCATCCAGCTTTTCCTATAGTAGAGAGAATTCTTAGCTCAAATAAGCTTCCTTGTGCTAGTGACAATAATTCAGAATCTATTTGTAATTCATGTCAGATGGCCAAGAGCCATCCGCTTCCGTATCCTATATCAAATAGTGCATCTAAAGCTCCTCTTGATCTTGTGTTTTTGGATGTATGGGGGCCAGCACCCCTATCCATTGGCGCCACAGTTACTATATTAGCTTTATTGATGAGTTTAGTAAATACACTTGGATCTATCTGCTTAAGAAAAAGTCTGATGTGTTTCAAGTCTTTCAAGACTTTGAGCGGCTCATAGAAAGAAAGTTCGGCTGCAAGATTAAATCTCTCCAATCAGATTGGGGAGGAGAATATGAGAAATTAAACTCCTTTTTCCAACGATTAGGGATTACCCACCGAGTATCTTGTCCCCATGCACATCAACAAAATGGTGCAGCCGAAAGGAAGCATCGTCATATAGTTGAGGTAGGCCTCGCTCTCCTCGCTAATGCATCCATACCCTTGAAATACTGGGATCATGCCTTTCTTACAACCACTTATCTCATCAGTCTCCTTCCCGTAAAGTCATAAATTATGATATTCCAGTTATGCGCCTAATGAAAGAAACTCCAGATTATTCATCTCTTCGAGTCTTTGGTTGTGCTTGTTGGCTAAATTTGCGACCATATAATTCTCGCAAGCTTGCTTTCCTCTCTATTCGCTGCGCCTTCCTTGGTTATAGTGGTATACATAAGGGCTTTGAATGTCTTGATTTTTCCATCGGTCGCATCTATATTTCTCAAGATGTTGTCTTTGATGAAGGAGTTTTTGTCTTTGCTCATCTCCACCCCAATACCGGCACCCAAATTCGCCAAGAAATAAATCTCCTCCCTCCACATTTGTTTACCTATGGGGATGTAAGTTATGCACCTAATGTTACTAATGCTCCTGGTGAGGGTGTTGACATCTTGCTGGAACCAGATGGGCAGAATTCTGACGTAAGCACCGAGCAACAAACTGCATCTGATCCTGCTTTTGCTGGAGTCTTGGCCGCAGCAGATCCTGGCGGCGTCTCCCCAACAGATCCGGTAGCAGTAGATTTTTCTGTGCCAGGCACGCACTCTCCGTTGGATTCGCTCGCGCTTGGCTCATCCTAGGTCTTCGCCTCGACCGCTCTGGCTTCAACGCGTGGGAGGGGGGCGGACATTTATCTCCCCCGCGCGCGTAGCAAGACTCCAATCGCGTGCCGCTGGAGTCCGCTCCGGATTCTGCCTGTGCGCCGCGTGGCAGATCGTGTGGCTCACCTTCACCCGCGTGCGGCACTGACCGTCAGTGCCTGGAGGATCTCTTGCGCCGGTTTCTGGATCAGCTGCGTCGGCATCCCAAGTTCCATCACCAGTTCAACGGCGTACGCGCTTGCAGCATGGCATTGTTAAACCGAAGAGGTTCACAGATGGGACTATTAGATATGGAAATTTTTGTACCAGAAAATTTGCAAGAAGCGCTTGGTAATTCTCGATGGAAGGAAGCTGTGCAAGAAGAATAGACAGCGCTGATTAGAAATAACACATGTCATCTAGTTGAACCTAAAGATGGCTGCAATTTAATTAACTATAAATGGGTATTTAAAGTTAAAAAGAAAGCTGATGGGATGATTGATCGATACAAGGCACAATTGGTAGCTAAAGGGTTTCGACAAAGATATGGAATTGATTACGATGATACATTCAATCCGGTGGTCAAGATTGCTACTGTGAGGTTTATTTTGTCTTTGGCAGTTTCTAGAGGTTGGTGTTTACGACAGTTGGATGTTCAGAACATGTTCCTACATGGTGTTCTAGAAGAGGAGGTTTATATGAAACAACCCTCAGGATTTGAGAAACATGGCGCCCCACATCTAGTGTGCAGGCTTGATAAAGTGATTTATGGTCTTAAGCAAGCTCCACGTGCCTGGTATGCAAGGTTGAGCACTAAGTTAATTGCGCTTGGTTTTGTTGCTTCAAAATCAGATACGTCGTTATTCATTTATCAAAAATCAGAAGTAACTATTTACATGCTCATATATGTTGATGATATCATTATCACTAGCTCTTCTAGTGAAGCAATCCCAGCTTTATTAGTGGATCTATGCAAGGACTTTGCTCTAAAAGATCTTGGTGACTTGCATTATTTTTTGGGTATTGAAGTTCAAAGAAGTAACAATGGGTTGTTACTCTCTCAAGAAAAGTATGCGCAGGAAATTTTAATGCGTGTTGGCATGAATAAGTGCAAAGGTTCTACAACTCCGTTGTCTAGTTTAAAAAAACTCTCAAGTTTTGAGGGTGATCCGTTTGGTCCGGAAGATAGCACTCGCTATAGAAGCGTTGTTGGAGCTTTGCAATATCTGACTTTCACTCGACCAGATCTCACCTTTTCTGTTAACAAGGTATGTCAGTTTTTGCATGCACCAGCTTCAGTTCATTGGACTATTGTTAAAAGAATTCTTCGTTATGTGCAATTTACGTTGAATATTGGATTACATATTAAGAAATCAAGCTCTATAGTTCTGAGTGCTTTCTCTGATACTGATTAGGCTGGAAGTGTTGTTGATAGAAAGTCTACGGGAGGATTTGCAATCTTTCTTGATCCTAATCTTGTTTCTTGGAGTGCTAGAAAGCAACCTACTGCATCTAGATCTAGTGCAGAAGCATAATACAAGTCTATGGCTAATGCTACAGATGAATTGATTTGGTTGGAATCATTACTGTTGGAGCTTGGTATTTGGCTGGTGCAGCCTCCTATTTTGTGGTGTGACAATCTAGGAGCTACTTATCTTTCAGCTAATCCAGTCTTTCGTGCAAGAGCTAAGCATACTGAAATTGATTTTCATTTTGTTCGAGAGAGAGAGTAACTAAGAAGCAATTACAAGTATGGTTTATATCTACTCATGATCATGTTGCAGATGGATTCACTAAAGCATTATCGGCTGGTTAGCTAGAAGAATTCAAGAGCAATCTAAATCTCAAGAAGAAGAGAAAATTAGATTGAGGCAGGGTGTTAACAGATATGATTGTACATGTTTCAGACTCAATGGAGTCCTGCACCGTGCGGTTGTGATCTTTGGTTTGCTTTAGAGATAGACGGTGTCCTGTTGTAATTCAAACATATAAGGCACCACGTTTCCGACTTTTCTTTCATGGAGTGCGACTTTTCATGGTTCTTTCATCGATCGATCTCCATCTCCAGCGGTGCTTTCCGGCCGGCCGTTGCTATTACTCCGGTCGATCGCACCGCCGTTAGCTTTGAAACTAGCTGCATGCGCCCTGATAGATGCTTAGCCACTATAGTAGCTCGATCGCTATCTAGCTAGACAGCTAGCTGTCTACAAACCGTCCTGCGAGTGGATATTAAGGAGTTGATAGGAAATGTCTTATTGGTACCTTTGCTCGGGAAGGCAATGCGTGTAATAAAGATGTATGAAATGGGCGGAGGGGGAAAATTAGCAACACTAGTAGGGGTGTTTGGGAGACAGGGCTAAACTTTAGCCCTGTCACATCGGATGTTCGGATGCTAATTAGGATGACTAAATATGAGCTAATTACAAAACTAATAGTAGAACCCCTAGGCTAAATCGCGAGACGAATCTATTAAGCCTCATTAATCCATAATTAGCGAATGGTTACTATAGCACCACATTGTCAAATCATAGACTAATTAGGCTTAATAGATTCGTCTCGCGATTTAGCCTAGGGGTTGTGCAATTAATTTTGTAATTAACCAATGTTTAATACTCCTAATTAGTGTTCAAACATCCGATGTGACAGGGGCTAAATTTTAGCCCCTGTGTGCCAAACACCCCCACGCAGGATCCCTACAGCAAAGAGAGAATTTTTGCAATTTCGACCCCTAATTAGTTTAAATTTGACTTGGCCCTTTCTTCCGTGAGCTAGCTGGTAATAAAGGCATTGACATCAACGGGGGCTGGTACATATACACACAACACACATGTGCGTAGCTAGCTAGCTGGTCATGAAAGCGATCGGTGACAAGTCACCGGTCACGCATCACTACGGCACATAGGAAAATTGCTGAGTGCCAAGGGCACTCGGCGAAGGGCAAAAAACACTCGGCGAAACGTTTGCCGAGTGTAACACTCGGCAAACAGCACACGGCAAAAATTCACTCGGCAAACACTAAGTGCCGAGTG
>NC_028455.1:34619722-34624780 GCF_000263155.2 Setaria italica | reverse complement strand
TAGTGTCATGCATACTATTTAAATGAACAGAAGGGGGGTTGGGTAGTCTGTTTATTAGCGGGATCCGGCTGCGAGGGGAGGTGATCTGGCTGGGAGGGGAGGAGCCGCCGTCGGATCTGGCCTGGAGGAGAGGTGCCGCCGCCGCATTCGGCCACAACCTCCACCTCCACCACCACACCCGCCGGCCACCACCTCCGTATCCGGGGAGAGGAGGAGCGGGCGGCGGTCGGATCCGGGGAGAAGGGGCGGGCGGCGGCTGGATCCGGCTGGATCTGGCGAGAGGGGCGGGGCGGCGGCCGGAGACGCCGCCGGAGAGGGGCCGCCGCGCGAGAGAGGGAAGAGAGGAGAGGAGGGGGAGGGTCACCGATAAGGGAGGAGGGAGGGAGGGGCCGGCGGGGGCCTGGGGAGGGGCACGCCGGTGGGCGGGTGTGGGAGAGGAGGGGTGCGGGAGGAGAAGGGGTGCGGGCCGGGCACCCGGGAGAAGGGAAAGAGTGGAGGAGTGGAGGGGCGGCCGGTGCGGGATTTTAGAGGGCGCGTGGGATTTTTTTTCTTTGCCGAGTGTCCTGAGCATAACACTCGGCAACAAATTTGTTTGCCGAGTGTCGGCACTCGGTAAAGATTTTTTTCATTTCTTTTCATTTTTCCTTCTTTTTCATAACCGTTTCTACTCATATTATTTGATTATATTATGCGTTTTAGATCAAATTCACTGAACAATATATATTTGATTGTTCTACTCATATTATTTCATTATTTTATGCAGTTATAGTTCAAATTCAATTTATATCAATTATAATTCTATAATTGCACTTAATACATTAAAGTTATCTAACGGTTCCAAAAAATTACAAAAGTTTCACATGAAATAATATATGTTTTTTACTGCCTATACTGAAAGTTTTGTAATCAAAACAAAACTCGACCATCACTCTAACTCCAATTCTTATCGAATCCTTCTCAGCGCTACTAGTTTTCTTCTGAGATGCTTCGATTTGTAAACATCGTACGTGATGAAATGTGCGAAACCTTCTCAATTTTTTTCTACAGCGTCCACGTATGATATCATCACATCATGACGAATCTCATGATTTTCAGACTTCGCTTGCTTTTTTTACAATTTAAAAATCATTCGGCCACACGTTCGTAGTCGTGTTTCCTGAACAAAATGTTCAAAATTTCTTTTCATTTCATGGGTCATATCTCAAATTTGGCTAAATAATATGAATATCATTTTTCTACTAATTTTATTCTATAATTTGAATCACTTGCAGTTCAAATTTGACTTATACCAAAAATTTCCTTGAAATATAATTAATTAAATAAATATAGCAAATAAATACAAAAATATACCAAATTTTAACATGGAATACCACATGTTGTATGTGGGGAGTAGAAAAAATTTCAAGGTCAAAAGAGGAAAAAAAACTTATTTTTTTACCGAGTGTCAAAAAAACACTCGGCAAACACCCCTCTTTGCTGAGTATTTTTTTTACACTCGGCAAAGAGGGGTCTTTGCCGAGTGTTTTTTTTGACACTCGGCAAAGCCCCGATTTGCTGAGTGTTTTTTCTTTGCCGAGTATTTTTATCTTGGCACTCGGTAAAGAGCTTGTTTGCCGAGTGTTCGAAAAAAACACTCGGTAAAGAAAAAATACTCAGCAATTTTTAGCTTTCCCGTAGTGCATGCAATGACGGGAAGTTGAAAAGTGACCTTCTGGCTACCGCAGTCTCCGCGTTACTGGCGCCGCGCCCATCCGGCGAGCCGTACTCGTGATGGAGCCACAAGAAGCTAGAACGGACCAGGAGCAAGCTTAGCCGCCTACACACAATCGCAATTAATCTCTGATATTAACATTACCGGATTTATGGCCGGCTGCATCAGCAGCAGCTAGAGTAATAGTATCAGGATAGAGAGCTTACAACATGCTAAAGATCGAGAAAAGTTATGTCTGTACCATTATGCCAACTATGGTTTCCGTTGTTTTTTTTAACATTTAGATTTAGTAAATCTTATTTCATTATGCCACAATCATACCAATTTTTAGTGTCAAAGCTTGTTCAATTCAATTCGTTCCACTCGAAGTGGTACGACAATAGGATAAACAGAACAACCACTATTGATCTAAGTACACCATCTTTGACGAGAAGAAATGTTTAGGATATTTAGTTCTTATTAAGTATAAAAAGGAACAGACACGTTTATAGCTTTGGCATCAAAAGTATATATTCATATGCATCTTGTAACTGTAAAATTTGAAACCCCCCCTACAATTACACTTTACAATCTTTATGGTGACTCAAGGGCTCCCATCCCGACCGTCGGTAGCTCTCCCCAACCCCTAGTTGGGCGGCCGATGCGCGTGCTCCACTTTCCTCTCCCCTCACCCTACCCTCCCTCTCCCTCTCTTCCCTCAACTTCAAGGTGGTCGGTTCATCGCAGGCATATTCATCACTAGCAAGGACTGCCTTCGGCCACCACACGATGGATTCGACCTCCCATGGACCGGATTTGCGTGCTTCTGGTCAAGGGCGGCGTCTCTTCCCTGCCGCCATGGTTGCTAGCGGGTGCTCGCCTCCCATCGTCGTTGCGTTAGGTCATCCCCTTGGTCATGTGGCTACAGTGGTTAATACATGTGAAAAGAAAAACACCAATAAGATAGTTTTGGTAGGACACTATTGATGCTCGTTTGATCTCTATCGTCATGCTCGCTTGTGCAATCCGTACCTGACCGCTCAATACACCATTAATTGGTCACTGGACGTTTTTTTTTTCGAATATTGGTCAGTGGACGGTGCATGATGGGTGTACAACTAGCCCCCAAAAGCCTACTGTTAGCAGTTTTCGTTGTCTAACAGCATTGTGAATTGTGTGTTCACACAGGTATGAAGGCTACCTTGATAATGCCATGCAAATGCTCCTCTACCAATAGATGCACGCCTTGACGAGTCGGCTGATCGACCTTCTACACTTGTCCTTTGGAATCCACCAAGTGCCGGCCGCATCCCCCGATCACAAATCACTATCTGGGTCCACAGGCTCACAAAAAGAACTTAACTAAGCACCGAAATCATAATTATTTATTTAAGTTTGAATTGAAATTTCTAAATTATTTTACCTTTCCCAATTAAAATCTCAAACAATGACTTTGAGCTACAGTTATAAAGATCAAAGGGGAGAATATTTACCTCTGTTGAATTTGCAACAAAATATAGTGGTAGTCGTCGTCTAGGTGCTGAAAGATGGGAAATAGATAAGTAGGGACAAACAGGGATAAATTGCATATATGGAAAAGAAAACAAAAAAGATTAGTGAGCAATCAATAAGTTCACCAAATTTCCTTTGCCTGCTAGCAATTGAAGAAACATGGATACAATATAATGGCAATGAGTTTGCAAAAAAGTGCACGCTATTGTATTATTTCATTATTTGCTTTCTTTTGTTGATTGAATCCTACGGCACATATAATATGTGTTTATCCAAAAATTATTTTGAATACAAGGAAACTAAAATCGAAATATCTCTGAGGCCATATATGTAGATGTGTGCCTTGATGTGTGATTGCCTAGCTTTTTCCGTCCTTCTGGATCGCCGGAATAACCTAGAAAGCAATCGATCGGAGTTTAGCCTGGCCATCATATAGGTGCATGTGCTGAATTAGCTTGCAAGATGAGGACAAATTAGCTAGCTATATGCACGGTAGCTAAAATGCAATCGCAATCAGTAGTATAGCAGTGTGCTTTCCGTGTTTTTTAAGTCATACCCACCGCAAATATGAAATTTTGCATGCAGCCGCTGTGTTCTCAACATATATAGAGGTCGACCAAGGATATTTAGGCGCAAATTTGTATTCTAAATATGAAATTAAACATTTTATAAAAATGTAGTAAATTTTCTGCGATATAGATACCCGGGCGTATCTTTCTTGGCTGATATAATATTTTTGGGAGTATTACGGCAGATAGAATTGAGTTTCTGACCAGGTAATCTTCTTTTATTTGATTTCTTCTTGTTTGGTCTTTCTTAATTTGAGCAGTGTTGACGCTCATTATTGACACACTTTTAGTGCTATTTAACTAGTGTTTTCATGTTTAATCTTATACTAACCCGCCACTTGGCACCTGAAATAACCTCATTATTGCATGTGCTGTATTTTGGAGTATATTGCATTATGACAGGAAATACGACAGAATCAAGAGGATTTGCATAAAAACTTTAATGGATATTTGGACATGGGTCGTCGAGGGAAGCCAGCACGAGGAAGGAGAGGACCAGAAGGGCCAAGAAGGGGCCAGGCCGATTGGCTTGGGACCCTCTGGGCCGATTGGCTTGGCCCATTCCAGGGCCCGGTCGACCTCCTGTTTGTTTAGCGTGAAGTTTATGATAATATCTAGGGTTTTTTCACCGATATTGACCTAGAGCTACCGCCTATGGGAGACTATAAATACCCTCTCATAAACTTCAAGGAAGAGAGAGTTGGAGGGGGGGAGAGAGAGAGAGAGAGGAGAAAACACCACGTAAACACCATCCACCGCCGCCACAAGGAGGAAAAATGGAGAGAAGATTGGATCTATAAGAAGCTACGAGAAGCGAAGCACCAAAGGAGGAAGGAACCTCCCAAGCCGATCGGCTTGGAGGTGCCCAGGCTGATCGGTCTGGGCCTTTTTTGCCCCTGTTCGTCGTCGTCTTCAGTTCAGTTGATCTACAGGGCGATCTTTACCTAGAATTCTATCAACATTGTAAGATCATGGGGGTAAATTCTCTGTTTGTCCTCGGGGTTGTATGGAGATCTTAATTTGTAATTGCTGAACCTCTTGTTTAAGATCTATTTGTTATTTATCATATGTTGATGATGCTCTTTCATGTAATGGCTGACCAGTGCTACTCTGGGTTGCTTATTTGCTTACCTAGAATGATCATCAAGCGTGTTCTTATCGTTCAATATTTGAGTACCCTCGTGTACTGACAACATGCGAGAGGGAAAGTGTTGGGCATGGTTCACATCCATTCACAATAACACTTAGGTTACCGCACAATGTTGTTGATAGGTGCACCGGCCTAAA
>NC_028455.1:34597677-34619622 GCF_000263155.2 Setaria italica | reverse complement strand
TCAAAGTCATTAGTTCTTTTGTTAGATCAATCTTATTATATACAAAGAACCTTCGGTTACATAGATTAGTGCTTAGTTAAGCGTGCAAATCCACTTGTTCCACGGATCGATAAACCTTAGGGGATTATTATAAGGGAAGAGCTACAACTGATCCATACGCTTGCGGTTCATAAATTGACGTGCTAACTGCCGTCAACAAGCAGTCCCTTACTATTTTAAATTATTTTAAATTAATGAATGCAATTCTCTTGCTCCCACTTGCCTCTCAATCGGATGCCATTTTCCGCCACGCCGCCTCCTTCCATCTCAACGGTGCCATGCCTCCTTGATCTCCTCTATCTCAAACGCAACAACACCCCTCTTCTTCCCCTATGAGAAACCTGAGCTCCCATCCTGCCACCGCCTCCCATCCGACTCTGCTGGTGCCACCAGTTCTGAAGCCACCACCTTCAACTGCTACCAATGCAAACCTCTCCATGTCCAACACCCCCGCCGTCTCCAATACTCTCAGCAGGGTCCTACCACCGCTACAAGTTGCAAAGATCTGACTCATGTAGTCTCGGTTTTATAACAAATATCACCCAAGAAACACACGCTCAGTCAATTATGCCCCCTTTTTGTCAATGTGGAGCCATTGATGTGGTCTTTATCAAAGTCAAATACTTTCACATGTACAATCCTATATTACCTTTTGGAACTTCCACAGGAAGAATATATCCTGGTTAAGATCTTATGTGTGATGACATTGTTTTTCGCGTCTATAAAATTCTTCCACCGAATGATTGACTTTGCAAACTTTCCTTGTAGTAGCTCTATACATTGGCGCAACCGGGCAAAATTGACCAAGCCCATGAGTGGTGCGGTGCACTACGGGAGACACGAAAATTGCTGAGTGCCAGGGGCACTCGGCGAAGGGCAAAATACCCTCGGCGAACCGTTTGCCGAGTGTAACACTCGACAAACGGCACACGGCAAATTTTGAGTCGGCAAATCTAGGTTTGCCGAGTGTTTTGTGTCGCACACTCGGCAAAATCGTTGCCGAGTGGCTAGAAAACACTCGGCATCCAATTTTTTAAAAAAATAAAAAAATGCTGTTACGCCGCCACCACCGGCCGCCACCAGCGCCAGCTCCGCCACCACCAGCCGCCACCAGCGCCAGCTTCGCCACCACCACCAGCTCCGCCACCACCGGCCGCCACGGCAGCCACCACCGCCAGCACCCAGAAGTTGTCGACGACATTCCAAAAGTTGTCCGCGTCGACCATCATGACGCCGTCGGCGACCGAACCCAGCTCGGAGTAGTAGGGGTACCTATAACCCGTCGCCGGCGGTGGTGGAGGTGGAAGAACTGTCCTGCCTCATCAACGCCGCCGACGCGCTCCAGCTGCCGAGGTCCACGGCCGTCGGATCTGGTGAGGGGAGGGTCGGCGCCGCCGGATCCGCCGGAGAGGGGTGGGGGAGGGGCAGGGGCGCGCCGCCGCCAGGACCCCTCCCCTCGATCCGCGGCCACCGCTCGGATCTGGCCCCCTCCGGAGCCCCCTCCCCTCGAGTCGCCCGGATCTGACCGGTGGCAGAGGGAGGGAGGGGAGGGGGCCGGGTCCGCCGGAGGAGAGGGGAGGGGGCGGGGCCGCCCTAGGTCCGCCGGAGGAGAGGGAGGGGAGGGGGCCGGGGGCGCGTGCTGGAGGGAGGGGGCCGGGGGGGGGCGTGCGGCGGCGGCGGCGCTGGGTCCGCCGGAGGAGAGGGAGGGGAGGGGGCCGGGGTGGGGGGGGCTGGAGGAGAGTGGGCCAGGCGGTCTGCGCGCGCCGGGGGGGGGGGGGGGGGTGTTTTGAGGGGAGGGGGCCTGGTTTGCCGAGTGTCCTATGTGGACCGAGTGTCCAACGTAGGACACTCGGCAAACTTTTTTTGAAAAAAATTTAAAAAATATCCAACAGTTTCAAAAAAATACCAAATTTTCACACGAACCAATATATGTTCTCTGTTGACTATACAAAAAGTTTTGTAGTCAAACCAAACTCGACCGTCACTTCGACTCTAAATCTTATCGAATCCTCTCAAAGTTACTATTCTTCTTCTAAGATGCTTCGGTTTGTAATCATTGTATATGATGAAATGTGCAAAACCTTCTCAATTTTTTTTCACAGCCTCCACGTATTATATCATCACATCATGACAAATCTCATGATTTTCAGACTTTGCTTTTTTTTACAATTTAAAAATACTACTGCCACACGTTCATAGTCGTGTTTCTTGAACAAGATGTTCGAAATTTCTTTTCATTTCATGGGTCAGGTCTCAAATTGGGCCAAATAACATGAATATCATTTGTCTACTCATTTTGTTCCATAATTTGAATCACTTGCAGTTCAAATTTGACTTATACCAAAAATTTTCTTGAAATGCAATTAATTAAATAAATATAGCAAATAAATCCAAAAATGTACCAAATTTTAACATGGAGTACCACATGTTGTATGTGGGGAGTAGAAAAAATTTCTTGGTGAAAAGAGAAAAAAAAATTATTTTTTTGTCGAGTGTCAAAAAAAAACACTCAGCAAACCCCCTCTTTGCCGAGTGTCTTTTTTGACACTCGGCAAACCCCCCATTTGGCCAATGGATTTTTTTGACACTCGGCAAAGAGGGTGGTTTGCCGAGTGTTTTTTTTTACACTCGGCAAAGCCCCGATTCGCTCAGTGTATTTTATTCGCTCAGTGATTTCGAACTTTCCCGCAGTGGTGTTTATATTTTGACAAAACCAACTAGGAGTTGACAGCAACAACAGAACACCTTATATATGTTTGAAATCTTGTGATCAATATGACACTTATATTTTGACAAAACCAACTAGGAGTTGACAGCAACAACAGAACACCTTATATATGTTTGAAATCTTGTGATCAAAATGACACGTGGGCAGGGTCTAGCACTATCACATGACAATAATTCATTTTGCAATTCCAACACTAGAACATCATCGTTGAGATAAACGGAATAATGCTTGGCGTGAGTATTGGTCATGCTGTCTCTTAGATCAACGAAATTCAGCTGCATGTGAGGTGGTACAATTCATCACAAAACAGTTCCCGCGTCCTCGCAAAAAAGATCACTCATGCATGCTGAACGTTTAACAGTGCCACGCGGAATGTGTACGAGCCAACTAGTTGGTGATTGAGCACGTACACTCGCTAGTATGGCCGGCTGATTATTCATCTAGATGCGATGCCAAGACGTTTACATCAATTGGTTAGCTGCTCAAATCGATCTCACATCGAGTCATTAGATGGTTGAGGACTTCTTGTGCCAGCAGGGACAATCGTACTAAACTTGATATAACAATCGATACGGATCCGTTCGTACTGATTGTACTGAGGACTACTAGCTAGGGGCATGTTGGATTGTATACTCCATCCATTTTTAAATAAATACCAAGCTAATTAATTAAAAATGAACTAATAATTAACATGTCGTAAATGACTTCTAGTAACAAATAATGTGGAACTATGTCTCTCAACATACGTGTAGTTAAAAAAGCTCCAGGACGTACATATGGATTGATACTAACTTTGGAGAATATTTTACATTTTATTTGTCGGACATGTTATATACTACCTCTGTACTGTCCAATTTATTTTTAGATGACATTTATATTATTGAACTAGGAAAAAATATACCAAAAATAATATATACCAAAAATAATATGTAACATAGGAAAAAATATTATTTTGCTTATAAAAAGGCTATGGACTCGTTTGGATTGTACCAACGTACACAGGCTGCGCCAATCCATCGGTGACCCAAGTACCTGGCAAGCGATTCCCCCACCCGCAACTCGCCCAAGCATGGATGCAAACACCCCCTGTATGTACTTTTATATAAGAAAAAGTATTTCCTTAAAACTGTAGTATCATATAATTTGCAGTAGAAATATCCTTTTGCAATTTTTGCATGAGATCTATCAATTTTTTTTACAAAAAATGATCTACTGGACACAGCATCATGCAAGTTTGCGATAATAGGCAGGTTTGGCACTGAAAACTGACAACTTGCTAAGGTCTGACGCCTTCTATTTGAACACAACGGGAGAAACCATATCGGTCATACTATTTTTCACGCAAAGAATAAGAAAAAAATTGTTAAACAGCACGGTTAGTCACAAGTCATGCGATTTGCACACGTAATATGCGCGTGCGCACTGCGTGGGATTCTAACCGACGACCTCAAGCCTCATGCGAGGCTTCCTCACTCTCACCTTAACAACACATGTGATGGGGTTAGATATACTTTCCTTTTGAAGTAACCTATAGAGAGACCTTTAGTACCGGGTCATAACACCACGGAGAGACCTTTTAAAGGTTCCTTTTAGTACCGAGTGGTATTATGATCCGGGACTAAAAGACTTCTAGGCTGGGGGCTACTAAATTTGAACCCGGTACTAATGTTAGCATTAGTACCAGGTTAAAATGTGATCGGTACTTAAGGTGTGGGACCAAATGTCGGTTAAAATATGATCCGTACTTAAGGTGTGCGACCAAATGTTGTTTGTCTAGTAGTGGAAGCAAAATGGAGATGTACGAGGTTCTGAACGCAGTACAATTGTTTTCCGATCCTTAAGTTGTGTAAGAGATGCATAAAACTAGAGAAGAAAGAGAGAGATAATGAGAAAGATTGCTTGCAGTAAGTTTTAACTGATGAAGCTACTGATTAACACTAATCAAGTTTGGAGCCCTCTAAAAGTGTCGCTCACCTTGCTCCTGAAGAATCACGCTTTTAAAATCAAGCCATTGGTGAAGTAACAAAATGATCATTTCTTTTCAACTGGGAAATATAGCTGGCCAATTTGGTAATAAATAGGTTTTTCATGTTTAATTTTTCCTGCGTTTTTTTAAATAAAGCTATTTCCCTGCGTTTCGAGGGTAAAGCGTGCTTCAAGTGAAGCCTCTATTATTGCGAGGTTCTTATTGCAAATGTGTCATGGGGCTATAAATATGATAGTGTGGAACCACACCGTCCCTACTCCGAGTGCTACCACCTCTAAAAGTTCTAGAATATCTGACCATTTCTAGCGAAGCGCTAAACGGAAGTGACAATGCAACAGCACGGCGTCATGGATGAGCTCGTCTCCCCAGCATCCTTCTGCTCCCCTGCCTCCCCGCCCTCCTTCTTCAACGCGGCAGGCCACCACTCAGTCCTCGAGTTCGTCTCCTGCGGCCTGCCGGAGCAATGCTGGCTGATGGGCGACGAAGCGCTCGACGATAAGACCATGCATGACGGCGCCGAGTGGGTCTCCGGGGGCTCGCACTTGGCGGGCTCCGACCTGTCCGCCGGTAACCCGCACGCGGCGGCCGCCATGTGCGAGCCCTCGGCGAGGAGGCGGGGCAGGAAGCCCGGGTCCCGGTCCGACGGTCCCACCATCAGCCACGTCGAGGCGGAGCGGCAGCGACGGGAGAAGCTCAACCGCCGGTTCTGCGACCTCCGCGCCGCCGTGCCGACGGTGTCCCGGATGGACAAGGCGTCCCTGCTCGCCGACGCCGCCGCCTACATCGCCGAGCTGCGCGGCCGCGTGGAGCAGCTCGAGGACGCGGCTAGGCAGGCCGCGGCGAGGAAGCAGGGCGGCGGGAACCCGGCGGCGTGCCCGGCCTCCGGGGACCTGGAGGAGAAGGTGGAGGTGCGGATGGTCGGGCGCGAGGCGGCGGCGGTGCGCCTGACGACGGCAGCGGCGCGCCACGCCCCCGCGCGCCTCATGGGCGCGCTCCGGTCGCTGGACCTGCCGGTGCAGCACGCGTGCGTGAGCCGCGTCGGCGGCGCGGCGACGGTGCAGGACGCCGTCGTCGACGTGCCGGCGGCGCTGCAGGACGAGGGTTGCCTCCGCGCCGCGCTGCTCCACGTCCTGCAGCAGCAGGACGAGAGCGCCTAGCAAGCTAAGAAGCTCTGGTGACCTTCCTCTACGGTACGGCCTTATTAATCAATGGAGCATTAAATTAAATCTAACCAAATGCATCGTCGATCAGGTCAATCAACAATTAACATCCGCGTGTTGATCAGGTAATCAGATGCTTAATCTGTTCTTGATGCTACTGTTCCTCGTGTCGAATAATCAACCGGCCATCTCATCGACCAGCAGGGTCGTGGTGTAAGAAAAAAACGTGCAAGTAGTATAACAATCTTATACATCCAATCGCTAGCTTGTCTTTGTTCAGTCGATGGATGAGTTGTTCCTAATTTTTTTAATGGGTGTTGTGACACAGCACACAGGCAGCATGCATGCATGGTTCATTCTACATGTGCCGTACAGTTAATGAAATTCATACACTGAATGACGAACAGTTTAACAAAGTTTTGTTCAAAAATAAACAGATCAGTAGGAGAGCTGCCCATTTTAATGGTTCGTAGCCGTTTGAAATGGCGGTAAACTAACGTGGCAACGACACAAAAAATGTACCGCCATTTTAAACAGTTATAGCCAAATGAAATGGCAGCCCGTACGTAACTGTCAATATGGCTATAGCCAAATAAAATGGTTGGTTGTAAGGTCTCTAGAATTTTAGTTTTTCCATTCCATTAACTGAAAGATGATTTTTTTTATCGATTTGGAAAACATGAATGGTATAAATTATATCGGTACATTTGATGGCATAAGAAAAAAAGTTGGTTGGCTTTGATGTATCAAACTTCTTGCATGTGAAATAATGAACGACATGTTTGGAAAAATTCAAAATCTTATGCAATTGGAGTCAATTGACCACTAAAATAAATATAGCAAAATAAGGGTAGCACACATAACCAAATTTTTTTGTCCTTAAGCAATATAATTTATACTAATTTTATTTTCCAAATCAATAAAAAATCACTGTTTCAGTTTGCGGGATAAAAAATCTAGGGACCTTATAGTCAATTTCATTTTACTATAGCCATTTGGACCGGTAATAATAACCTGACTTTTTTTTACCAAATACGCAGGAGACCTGCACATCTTTACAAAAAAGATATTATTTTACATAGCGTGGGGCCTTAAGCGTATGTACCCAGAGTTAATCCTCTGTCTGGCTATGTATATGGACACCAGAAATGCACTCTTTTCGGGATGGAGGGAATAGACTACTAGGGCCTACTAGAGTATATTTTTTTTGAAGAAACAGGAGGGTTCCGAACCCCTACTGATTATATAAATAAAATTAAAGGTGTGGTGCGAAATATTACAAAACAATAAAAGAAACTAAACAAAGGATTTGAGAAACTAGGAATTAAACAGATTGAAACCAAACTTCCAGTTGCTGAATGTGTCTTACCCTGGCTCTTAGAAACAGATCTTTAAACTCTGAGTTAAATTTCCTTCTACATGTCTGTGGTAGTGGATCAATGTTGCTGAACATCCATCCGTTTCTTGTTGTCCAAATGCTCCAGGTCATTAATATAATGATTTCCATGAAAAAGGGTACCCCTAATTTCATTTTGATCTGTGTGATGATATTCAATGTTGACCTTGTCGAAATGTACGCTACCCCAATGCTATTCCAACAAGTTTTGGCGAAGTTGCAACAAAAAAAAAGGTGCTTGACCGTTTCTCTTTTCTGCCGAATGCATAGTTCGCAAGTATATGATTCTAGTTGCATGTGTCTTCTTTGTAAGAGGTCCCTTGTGCTTAATCGGTCCTTGAGAAGTAGCCAAAAGAAAATTTTGTGCTTTTTCTGACATCGTGATATCCAGAGCCAGCAAAATGTTGGGTGTATGGTTCTCTGTCCAATGATTGTTTTGTAAGCTCATTTGGTTGAGAAGATCAGTGATCCCCAAATATATGACCAGCTGTCCTTATTTGTTTCCAGATTTAGTTGTGAGATCAAATGCTGCAAGTCTAAGAATTGGTTATGTGCTTTTGTGGACAAAGGCAGGTTGAAGTTTTGGATGAGGTTGGACTTTCCAATCACTATTTTATAAGTGTTGTTGCAGTCCTTGGCAAAGGAATATAACTCTGGGAAAGCTTGACTTGGTATCACTTCATTTCAAAGGTCATGCCAAAATAATACTATTGATCCATCTGCTATTTTAACCGAAGCAATTCCTTTGAATTTATCCAGCAGCTTGACCACATCCTTCCACCAAAAGGAGCCTTTGTTTTGTTCTCCTGGTAGCCTCCCATTGTGATAATAGTTATCCCATGGAAGGTTGACCCATGGAGTGTCTACTTTGGTGTAGAATTTAAGAAGAAATTTAAGTAGAAGGGCTTCATTGTGTGCAGTTATGTTGATTACTCCTAGCCCACCACTCTCTTTAGGTAGGCAAACAAGAGGCCAAGCTGCCTTTGAAGGTTTTTTTGAACTTGAATCATATCCCCTTCATAGGTAATATTTTCTGAATTTGTCCAGCTGTCTTACGATTCCTTTATGTAATTTGATTGTTGGTATGTAGAACACAGCTGACGAGGACAGGACTGAGTTCACCATTTCCAGTTTTCCTCCTTAGCTTAAGAACATGGACATTGCATTTAGCCTTTCCTCCACTTTCTGTATTAGTGACATGAAGTGTTCAATTTTTGGTTTGACCATCCCCAGGGTCAGTCCTAAATAGGTGAAGGGTAGGGTGCCTTGTTGGCATTCAAATATTTATGCTAGGCTATTGAATCTTTCCTCAGTGATGTTCAACGGTATCATGGTTGATTTTGCATAATTAACCCTCAAACCTGTGGACATGGCGAAGATATGCAAAATTTCTTTCAGTTTCAGTAATTGCTTGGGGCATGCTTCCATGAAGAGTAGAGTATCATCAGCATATTGTACAATTGGAAAATTCGTCCCTACCCTCTGTGGTATCGGTAGATTGATGTTCCCTAAGTCCTTTTCATGATTGAGAATAGTTTGTAGTAAGTCTACTGCTAGGACAAAGAGGATAGGTGATAGGGGATCCCCTTGTCTTACTCCTCTTTTACAATGAAACACCTTCCCTGGTACTCCGTTTAGTAAGACTGAAGAGGTACCTGTCCCAAGGATATTTTCAATCCATTTCAACCACTTCAGATCGAACCCTTTATGCTTTAAAATCTCCAAAATAGCCTTGTGTTCTATCTTGTCAAACGCTTTCTCAAAATCTAGTTTCAAAATGATTAGCTCCTTTTTGGAAGATCTGCAAATGTGTAGATATTCATAAGCCCATGCGAGGCAGTCCTGGATACTCCTTGTTTTGATGAACCCATATTGATTTTGGTGTGTGAGCCTCATTATGACCTGTTGTAGTCTTGTAGTCTTTGAGCTAAAAGCTTTGTGGTTAATTTTAATGACGAGTTAAGTAAGGAGATTGGTCTAAAATCTCCCACATAGAGAGGACTTTCCTTCTTGGGTAGCAGTGTGATGTAAGATGAGTTGATACTTTGAAGACATAGGTTGTTATCATAGAAGTCCTGCATCAGTTTATAAAAGTAATTTGCTATTAGATGCCAGCTTTTCTTGATGAATTCTCCATTAAACTCATCTGATCTAGGTGACTTGTCATTTGGTAGTTCAGCAATCACTCTGTCTATTTCTTCCTTTGAAAAAGGTTCCTCCAAGAGAAGAAGATTGGCATCTTGCTATAACAATTCCTGCAGCTCAAAGTACATATGAGTATAATCAGATTTGCCCATCCTTTCTTTGTAAGAGTTCCATAGTATTTCAGCTTTGACCTCATGTTGGGTTGTTTGTATTCTCTCTTCTGTCATTAGATGAGTTATTGTGTTCTTCCTATTTTTGATCGAAGCATGTGCATGGAAAAATCTGGTACATTCGTCTCCAAGCTTGATCCATTTGACCTTTCCTCTTTGTTTGCAATAATTTTTTTTGTTGGTATAATAGCTTTTCCAAATTTTGGGAGACTATGTGTCGAAAATTCCACTCTTCTATGCTCAAATCCCTTGCTTCCTCAATCAAATCCATAAATTGTAGTATAGTTTTGTTGTTTTGAATTGTAGATGTCAGACTAGACAGTTGTGACCTCCACATTTTAAGTACTATTCTTAGGTTTTAAACTTCCTAGTGATCATTTTTGCTTGATCATCATGATGTAGAGGCAGGTTCCATGCATGTTGTAGAATGGGCAGGAAGTTTTCATGTTATATTGCAAGAGATAAAAAGCAACCCAAGTGCGCTGAGAAATGCTAACATAGATTATACACATTGAACAAACTAACCAATCGTGTAGCTCTCCTACTATGTACTATGATCTAGGTATCTCGTTCTTGCTTGATCATGCTAATCCTCTGGGATGGCTCGAGCTCTTCTTGCCTGAAGATCTACTTGCAGTGCTCCTTCCATAGCTGCCACCGTACCTGTTGAGAGTAGGAGCAGTGGAGCATGATGTGATCACTAGACAAGACTCATCCTCTTGATCACCGGCACAAGTGGTAAGGTGATATTGCAGCCACACTAGAAATATACCGCCATTTCATTTGGCCATATGGTTCTAGCGTGGTTGCCATGTCGGATTACCGTTTCAAACAGGCTGCATATACATGTCTATATTTACAATTTTTTTCTTCCAAATGATTATTTTTTAAAATATGGAAACTATTAAATATAAAATAAAAATTTGATAGAGCGTGCTGTCTTCCTCGCATGTGCGGCCCGGTTCATTCCGTGAAGAAGGCAAGCCGTTAACAATGGCCACCAAAATTCCCGGTTCACAGTCTCCTGAAGGTGTTTATAAAAAAAACAATATGATAGTATAATGTATTCTGAAAAAAAAAGCTCTCTTCAACCACTAGTAGTCGATGGGTCAGTGTAGGCAAGATGCTAAAACAAAATTTCTGCACGTGCAAGTATCTACGAACCATATAGAAATATGAGTAAAGTGCATGATCGGTCCTCAAACTTGTTTGGCTGTATCACTTAGATCCCCGTACTCTCAAAATGCATATATGGCTCCCTAAACTTGGGCTCGGGTGTTATTTAGATCCCTACACTCTCAAAATCCAGATTTCACTCCCTAAACTTAGTTTCGGGTGTCATATAGATCCCTAAACTCTTGAAATGCAGTGTCATCCCACTAATCGAATATGATAAGATCAAATTTTATGCTTTAAAGCAAGCCATCACTTTCATTGACACATTTCCTGACTTGTTTTATTGGCCCTTCCGTTTTTCCTAATTTTTATCCAATAATTTACCTTATAAATCCTTGATTTCAGTTTAGTAAGTGCAACTATGAGTTATTCAAATTTGAACAATCTTCCAAGAATAATTGAGCACACCTGTCATGAGCACCTAGCAAGTTAAGGTATTGCCTCCAAAGTAAAAGATCATCAATCTTTCTGGATTCATCATATCAATATTCTCCACACACGTTGAGCTGAAATTCACTTTATTGACTATAGTTAAATTATATCTATATAAAAATAAGTTTTTATCAATTTAATTGAGATGACAATGCTTTTAAAAAGTATATGGACCTACATGACACCTGGAGCTAAGTTTAGGGAGCTAGATCTGCATTCTGAGAGTATAGGGACTTAAATGACACCCGAGCCCAAATTTAGGGATCCAGATATACATTTTGACAATATGAACATCTAAGTGATATAACTGGACCGAACATGCACTTTACTCTAGAAATATATATCGCCATTAATGTCGAGAAAGTATGCGGGACAGTTTGTGCATTGCGGGCCAGTACCAGAGAAATGCAATGTCAGTTTCACCGGCCCCTTCAACGTGGAAATTTGTTACGTCCAAGGACCATGGGCCACACGCGGAAAATGCCTGCTGTTCGTGGGCCCATTCGCTCTGAATGGATCGAGACTCGTGTGCGTGGCAGACTCTGAACTGCATGCTTGACTAATTAATTGGCCCAAAAAAAGGCCTGCCTGCTAATTACAACTTGCAATTTGGGCATAACTAGTTCCTGTATACACTTGTGTGCTGTTATTGGGGGTAAATTGCATGCTACAGTATGCTCGGTGATGAAAAGGGGCTAAGGGGTGTTTGATACGATGTGCTAAACTTTAGTAGGGTCACATCAGATATTCAGATGCTAATTAGATAAACTAAACATGAGCTAATTACAAAATTAATTGCATAGATGGAGTCTAATTCGCGAGACGAATCTATTAAGGCTAATTAATCCATTATTAGCAATGGTTACTGTACCACCACATTGTCAAATCATGAACTAATTAGGCTTAATAGATTCGTCTCGCGAATTAGACTCCATCTGTGCAATTAGTTCTATAATTAGACTATGTTTAATACTCCTAATTAGTATTCAAACATCCGATGTGACAGGTGCTAAAGTTTAGCAGGGTATCCAAACACCCCCTAAGTGATATTGGTGTGACAGTATAGACAATGTTCTAGGCTTTAGTTTTTAGCGATCGTGCCTTAGCACGTTTTTTATTAAGACGAAAGCAGTTTACAGACACAATCTCGATGAGTCCACAATCTCGATGAGTCCAAACAGAGCTTGACCAACACGAGAGCACAAAGGATAAAAAAAGAGAAACACTGAAGAAACGTACAAACAACCACCACACGACTCGAAGCAACAAAGAGGAAGCACACTCGAACCCACAAACCTAGACACAACCACTCTCCTGAACCTGCCAACAGATACAACCTCATCAAGGATGCTAAAGGTCTTAGAACCGTAATGGTGGCAAAGCATCCACCCAGACATTAGGATCACGGTGGTAAAGCATCCTCCCAAACACAACAACGGTGGCAAAGCATCCACCCAACCAACACGACCATGGTGGCAAAGCATCTGCCTGAAGCAACCAACGCTGACGGCAAAGTATCCGCCAGAGCAAGAACAATAGCAAAGTATCCGCTAGAGAAGAGGGGGTGGCAAAGCATCTGCTTGATGACGATGACCTAAGCAACCCGGGCAAGATGGACGAATCAAAGCAAAGGCAGGCGCAGAAGAAGACACTTCCCAAGGAGAGCAGACGACCACCACGAGGACCCTGATCGGCCGGAGACGACTGGGGGCGGCGTTCAGCAACGATCCCTGAAGTGATGGCAGTAAGAACCCACAGAGCTTCCAAGATGACGTCTCAAGGGAGGGGGCGACGCTACTAGCTCACTAGAGGGGAGGGAAAAGAGGAATGAATGACGCCTTCAAGAAGGGAAGCGGTGCCCGGGGGCATCGTCATCATTGACTCGCAAGTAGGCACAAGGCTTTCGCCTACACCCGTTCCCTCCCTAGAAATCACCGCCGCTACTAGGAGCACGGGGACCGCTTGGCGCTAAGGAACCGAAGAATGCCGCCACAACGTGAGCTGGGATAACCGATTGGCTGGTCCTCCCATCGGCGGAAGATGGCGCATCCACCAGAGAGGGGTTGGGGGGCGGTCACACGGCGGCGGCACACAGAGCCCCGCCCCTGACAGACCCGACAGCCGGGGAGACAGCACCACCCTTGCCGGGGCTGCGGCAAGTGTGGATCTAGCCTCCCGGCCGCGGTCCCCTGTCCTCCAGTTGGCGGAAGGGGCAGTACGCGACGGTCATCGCCTGGGAAGGGACCCCCACGCCAAGGATGTGTAGATCCGGCTCAGGAGGGGTGGATCTACAACCGGCAGCGGACCCAGGTGACCAGCGGCGCCTAGGCTTTGCAGAGTATGAGTGGAGGGGGAGAGAGGAGGAGGGAAGGGAAGGGAGAGAGCACGACGTGGGGGCCGGCTTCGGCACCGCTGCTGACCGCCGCCACCACCACCGGAGTCCCTCCCAGGTGAGTCCATCGCCCAATAGACGAAGGTGGTTCAAGTGTCTAATGTTCTAGGCTTTAGTAGTGTGCTATATCTCTGTTGATAGAATTCGTCTTGATTACTTGTTAACTTCTATTGGCAGTTCATCCTGAATTTTAGGACTGTCTTTCCAGAACTGTCGTTGCTCCATCTAAGTGGGTAAGGTTCTTTAGTCCACGAACTAAAGTTTAGTTTAGTCCATAGGGAATAAACTTTAGTCCCTACCCTGTCTAGTTCCATGGACTAAAGTCCATTAATGCAGTTGAACAAAGACCATTTTACCCCTGCTACCCACCCTGTTCCACCGCACACCTGGTACCCCTATTCTGGCGCCAAGTCATGAATCAGAGAAGTTACAGAGAGATTCTTCACATTAGCATCATCGAGAATCATCAAGGATTTCGGATTGGTACCCAAGGGATAGGTAGGGGGATTGGTGGGCATCTCAGGCGCGGCTGGCTTCCTCGGCAGTGGGGGTGCGAAGGGCGGGGACATGCCCGCCGCAGCCTGACTGCTTCTTGCGCTTCCCGGACAGCAGCGCGCACACTGGCAGCAGGGTGAATGGCGGCAGCACCGGCGGGGACAAGGAGGCAGCCCACCCTGGCTTCCTTGTTTCTGGCGGCAGCGGGCGGAGGGGGACGAGGGGGCAGGGAAGCTGCGGGCGGAGGCGGAAGAGGCGCAGCAGCGGGTGGACGGAGCATGTCGTTGTCGGCGGAGGTCGGCAGGTTGATGGAGGTGGCGTCGGGCCCGCAGATGCTGAGGCCACGACGGAGAAGAAGGAGGCGCCGGCTAAGGGGAAGGAGGAGAAGGGGACGGATGCTGCAGCCGCCGCCGCGCCGAAGAAGAAGAGGCGGAGGTGGTGCTGGAGAAGAAGAAGGCAGAGGCCGCGGTGGAGAAGAAGGTGGCGGGAGGGAGGCGAGCGAGAGGAAGGGCAATAAATAAGGGGTAGGGGTGTCCCCAAGACACTTTAGTCTAGTTTAGTCCACCTCATATGGGCTAGAGGATTAAAGCTTTTGGTCCAAACTTTAGTCCACCTATTTGGGTGTTTACGAACTAAAAGTGCATAAAAACAGTGGACTAAAGTTTAGTCCATAGGAACCAAACAGTGGACTATTTGGGTGTTTATTGTAATCTTCTTGTCCTAGAACTCACAACATTGTATTGTTGCTGTCACACTAGTAAGTGGTCATATTGGCGTTGCAAGGCTGTTAATTCGGTAACCCACACTGAGAGCAATTCATTTTACAAACACTTGTAGATATGTTCCTAATGTTAGCCTACCTACTAATGACAAATGCCATGCCTCGTGTCTTGCTGAATATGTGAGTTATATAGAATCTACTCTATATTTTCTTGAAATGCTCATGTTCATCTATGCGACTTCATCCTCAACCAAAAAACAACTACAGGGGTCTAGCCCCCAGCCATATTTGATGGCTTAATATCTGTGCAAATGGGGATTCGAACCAGCTCCACTCTACAATGACTTCATCCTTAACCAAAGTACTTTCAATAAGATCGATGTCAATTTTATTAAAAGAAATGCTAACATAAGATAGAAAGGTAAAAATATACTCTTTTGGTTTATTTTATTAAAAAAATGCCTCCACTCTTAGACCAATGTATGTAGTCATCATACTAAAAAAATTGTTTGGAAACCTTCAACATCAATATTATTAGATGCCCGTAAATAAGCGTTCCGTCAAACCACCACCTCAGTCCCGATCACGTCACTGCCCAAATGGGCATGATTCTTCCCCGGCCCGTGCTACAATCACAGCCACAGCCACAGCCACAACCGCCACTGCAGGTCCGCAGCCACATATGCCATTTTAAGCAACAGCCGTTAAAAGTAAGTAACCACCATGCCATTTCTAGTGCACACATCTCAGTGCGATGGACGAGCTTGCCTGCCCCAGCTCCTCCTGCAGCCCTCCTCACTCCCCGGCCTCCTTGTTCTCCTTCGCCGGCGGCCACCACCCGGTGGTGCTCGAGTTCGAGTCCTGCGACGTCCCGGAGCAATGGCTGGAGGATGACGGCGAAGGTCTGCAGGAGACACTCTGGGCTAACGGCGCAGTGTGGCGCGACGGGGCCTCGCCGCCCTCGGCAGGCAAAAACATGTCTGGCAACCCGACGCCGCCGCCTGCGCCGACGAAGAGGCGGCGCGGCTGGAAGCCCGGGCCCCGGACCAACGGCCCCGTCATCAGCCACGTGGAGGCGGAGCGGCAGCGGCGGGACAAGCTGAACCGCCGCTTCTGCGAGCTCCGGGCCGCCGTGCCCACGGTGTCCCGGATGGACAGGGCGTCCCTCCTCGCCGATGCCGCCGCCTACATCGCCGAGCTGCGCGGCCGCGTGCAGCATCAGCTCGAGGCCGAGTCCAAGAAGGCCTCTGCCGCTGTCACCACGGTGACGGCGGCCGCCCACTCGTTCGCCGGCGGCGGTCTCGCCGTCGAGGAGGATCTGGAGGTGCGGATGCTCGGGCGGGAGGCGGCGGTGCTGCGCCTGACGTCGGCGGCGCGCCACGCCCCCGAGCGCCTCATGGTGGCGCTCCGCTCGCTGGACCTGCCGGTGCAGCACGCCTACGTGTGCCGCGTGGGCGGCATGATGACCGTGAAGGACGCCGTCGTGGACGTGCCCGCCGCGCTGGGGGAAGAAGGCCGCCTCCGCGCAGCGTTGCTCCAGAGCCTGCAGGGCGGGGGCTAGCTTGTAGTATTTTAATAAACTAGAAAATGGTAATGTATCTCTTGTTAAACAGTTGTCGCCAATGCTTTGGCGTGGTTTCTTTGGCGGTGTGTTGTTGTTGTGGTTGTTCTTTTTCTGTCGCTTTTATCGTGTGGGTGGCTTTTGTTTTTGTTTTTTGTTGTGTATTGTAATACATGCTCGGCAAAGTTCTTACTAGTTGCTTTTTGGGAAAAAATATCAAAAAATGCTACATATTAGCCTCAATGGATGAGGATGGCTTAGCACGTGCACTTGAATCGGGATTTTGTTGTGTGCCCTTCTCTATTTTCACTTCTTTGTCTAAGGATTATATTTAAGGTGCGGACGTTGTATCACTTACTCAAACTCAAACTGTAAGCATGCTTAGTGCATAAAAATTATACAGCCAGGTTCACATTTTAAAATACTTTCACACTTGGTTTTCTGGTTAGGAATCATATACTTTTTTTTCTCCAATACCCGCGGAGAGCTGCAGAGAAAATTAGACTGAAGTTTTTACATTAGCTGTCAAGCCAATTAGCCAAAGTTACCACCCACGGCAGGACCAAGGGACCAACAAACAGACACGAATCATATACTTTGATTTGAGAGAAAACAACAGTTCAAAACAAAGCACTTTCGGTATCGATCTTTGAACATGTACAGGGATATGACAATAACCATCTATTAGGGCAGCCGCAGTGTAGGAAAAACGATGCTTCAACACCTTTTTCCATCCAAACCTCGAGGCTAGCACACTGCAGGATAACATGCAGGCATCGGAAATCCTAGCTAGCATCGGCTGCCCCACTACTTGTAGGTGACCAAAGGATAGGAGAGAGGTTATGAGGTGATAGAATGATAGAGAGTATGGCAGGGAAGAGAGTGCTGCTTGGGAGAAAGAAATGCCATGGGAAATCCTTTGTTTAACGTGTTGTGGGCCCCACCAAGCCTATGCTCACCACTGCAGCATAAACTGAAAATCGAGCATCGGCGGTGACATGACGTTTGAAGCATTGGTCTCGAGAATACACGCTGTGGGTGCTCTTATACGAGCCATATGTGAAGACGTTATTAGGGGGAAAATGCATGATGACGACCAGTATGAGGTATGTGTGATCACAAATTCAATCAAACAGATGAATACATGATTGATCGTATCATTGCGTGTGGTAAGGGGTCGCTGCACATGCAAGTGGGAACGCAAGCATCCATTGTTGCCTACTCGCTTGTGATTTTGCTACAATTTAGATTCTGTCGGAACATTTGATCCGTGACTCACAAAATTCTACCATTATAATCAATAGAATATACACTTTTTACAGTTTCAATGGCTATAATTAAACAACCCCAAATATATCAGACCCGTCTGTTCAAAATTTTTTTTTTACCAAATTAACATTGTGGGGTGCATGCAATATAGTGATATTCCTACATACATTTTTAGCTAGCTGCTCCTTCTGCTGCAATTTTCTCCTGAGAAAGTTCTTTACTTTCTTGAATTCTTGTACGATTGACAGGTTGCTTTTGTGCTTTTATAGTGTGTGATGTGATATCCTGAAGCTTTCGCTGTCGCTGGTGTGAGCCTGGGTACATAGCTCGTGCTACGTACGAAGAAAAGTCAAGCGGCTTTCCTTTCTAAAAGAAAAAAAGGAAAGAAAAGTCAAGCTATATATAATATAAAATGTGACATATATTGCTGGCCATGATTTTTACGGGCAACGTCGTAGGATTTCCGGAGAGCCATAGGATTTCTGCAGGAAACTATGTGTGTGAGAGAGAGCGCCCAGCACTACCGAGTACCGAGCAAAGCAGCTGTCAATATGTCATTCAATTCAAGCGTCGTGGTCATGCATGCCGTTAGCGACAAGAACATGAAAGACAAGCTACGTATACGACACTTCACCCTTTTTCATCGCAAGAGCTCACGTGTCGCTGCGTGAACTACTACCGGCATCGATCGCTAATATGAAGACACGTGCTTGCATTGCAACGTTTGTTATCGTCGTAATCGAGTGTTAGTGGAAGTTGGTAGTTTCATCAGCATTAATTTCTATACCATATCAGTAATTTTGTTGACTTGGCAAGATTTTTATACGAGGAGAGAGGATAGAGTTTCATGAAATGAGAGAGAAATTTCATCTTTATAAAATCCAATAAATACAGTTACCTATTTTGCAATCTAGGTAGCAGTACAATAAAACTATTCATTGAAATTGTCCTTAGCAAAGTGACCCTTGAAAGGTAGCAAGATTAACGCTCGTTAATGATGCTCTCGCTGTATGGATCCAGCGCTGGTCCTTCTTTGAGGCAACGCTTCCTCGAGCTTCTCGCACATGAATGTTGCTTTCTGAGCTTATCCCTTGAACCGTCAACCATGCACGCACAGCCTTCTATTTTTACCACAATATACTAGAGAGCTAGCGGCCCTTGTTTAGTGTGTATATATCAACACAAAATTATATATCCTAAAGCACGATTTTGCATTAAGAAGAAAAAGTAGGTACCCAAATTCTAGTTAGAGGGAACTCGAACTTGAGTGGATAGAGTGCCATGACCAGCACCTTCCATCTTAACCAGTTGGTTGAGCTAGGCTCACTTCCTATACATTTAATGAAGAAAGACATGATTTAATGAATCATCCGCATATTTGACGATATGGTTGAATCTAGTAGCCCAAATTATATTACTTGTGGTTACACTCTAACAAGCTATCATTGGATATAATCCTTTTCGGATGATAGCTTATCAGCACGGGCTTGAATGGTCTTATTATTTGAGCATCTAGTTTGGGCTACTAGATTTAAGGTCTTATTTGTACATATAGAATCTCGATTTTATTAGGTCCTATACTACACTTTTAGTTACCACGATAGCATATGCATGCATTTCAGCCTACACCATAGAGCCCAAGATGTCAATTTTTTTGTATCAAGAAAGTATAATAAGTGTATAAGCTTGCACTTTAAATTTCTCAAGATATAAGCATATGTTGAGGTGCTTTAGCCTTTTCTCTTACATTATAGGGAATGGATAATTTAGATACATATTTAGTAGGTTACTTTAATTACTTTTATAATGATAGTGCTGGATACTTTAAATCCAAATGCAAAGAGTTTGCTTTAGGATATTTTTCTTAACAATGGCATATGTGGGTAATTTAGGATATTATTTAATATTATTCTTTATAACAACAAGGTGGTTAATTTAGATGCAACCTTAGGTGATTAATTTATATTATTTTTTATAATGATAAAGATCCATGAATTTTGTTGGCAAAAATGATTTAGGGTGTGTTTGGATGGAGGGATGGTATGAGACGGGACGGGTCCATCCCAATTTTGCATGTGTTTAGTTGAAGTTACAGGTGGGACGGGATAGCATCAAAGAGGAATATTCCTTGAAAAAGAGGGATGGATCGGTCCCTCCAAAACTGGTGGACGAATCCATCCCCCGTGCACGGCGTCTCCCTCTGTCTCCTCACGCCCACCCATCTCGTTGTGCCCGCCCGCCCCTCCGGTTCCTCCTTGCATGCACCCGGCCCCGGCTCTCTCACTCCTCCGGCCAGGCCCATCGCCGGCGTCTTCTCCCGCTCCTCCGGCCACGCAGGCTTAGGGAGGCGGGCGGTGGGGCTTGGGGAGGTGCAAGGCTAGGGTCATGAGGGGATGCAGCGGTGGTGGAGCAAGGTCGAGGCGGCGAGGGGATGCGGCGGCAGTGGCGGAGCATGGCTGAGGCAGTGAGGGGATGCGGCGTTGGAGGAGCAGCCCAGGGTGGCGCGGGGATGGGGTGGTGGCAGAGCAAGGCCGGAGCAGTGAGGGGATGCGGCGGTGGAGGAGCAGCCCAGGGCGGCGTGGGGATGGGGCGACGGCGGAGCAAGGCCGGGGCCATGGCTCCGGCGCGGGAGGAGCAAAGCCGGGGCGACGAGCCGAGGAAGGGGATGAGGCCCTGCTCTGAGGCTGACAGTGGGCCCCGTGGCTAATAGAATACAAACACCGTTTATTTCATCGGTCCTCGTCCCTCTAACCAAACAACGAAACTGGGACGCCCCCATCGAACCAAACACCAAGTGGGATCATCTCATCCCTTAAAAAAGGATGATCCAGTCCCGTTTCACTTGTTCCTCCATCCAAACACACCCTTAGGGGGTGTTTGGATACCCCGTGCTAAACTTTAGCACCTGTCACATCGGATGTTCGGATACTAATTAGGAGGACTAAACATAGTTTAATTACAAAACTAATTGGACAGATGGAGTCTAATTCGTGAGATGAATCTATTAAGGCTAATTAATCCATCATTAGCAAATGGTTACTGTAGCACCACATTGTTAAATCATGACACCTCCCCCCATGGCGGATTCGTCTCACGAATTAGACTCCATCTATGCAATTAGTTTAGTAATTAAACTATGTTTACTACTCCTAATTAGTATCCAAACATCCGATGTGACAGGTGCTAAAGTTTAGCACTGGGTATCTAAACACCCCCTTAGATTATACAGTAAGACCAGTACGTGGTCGGATATTTGCATTTAAGGGGTTCTCCTTTTTACTAGCACGTCTCATAAAGATTAAATACAAATGTACAATTAGTAATTGCTGAGATAAAGGGAGCAGTACTTTTTCTTAGTCGTGGAAAGACCGGACGAAAACAAGGACACAATGCAAGTAGCTTTCCAGACCCATCAAAATCGTGATGGAAAGAACATGGGATTCTCTCCATTCAAATCCGATGGACCACATGAAGGAAGAATCATGCGGCTTTGTTCTTGTTCATGTATGGGCACACGCCACGTACATGCAGACACTGGAGCATGCTGACTTTTCTAACTTAGGTGCTTGATCTAGCGCTCATTGGCTCTTATCCATACACATTCCTTAATTTGCCCAAAACACCCCCAATAACATCGGATTCCCGATTTCTATTATTAGCTTTATGGATGCAGCATTGGATTACTTGTTGCATTTGAGTTTGTTACAATCTCTCTCACATTAATAAAATATAAAGCCCACTTCTGTCTATGAGCTATCTCTTGAAGAAGAGATACCACACATCTCCGCCCCATATTCTCTCTTTTCCATGAAAGCAAAAATGATGAGGTGGATTCCTATGAGCTAGCTGATATAGTATTGTTGGAGGAGGCCTTAGCTGAAACATGGTGTCAAAAGACACAGCATCACCAAAACATGCGCAATCCATGATAAATTGATCATTTGTCCAAAAGAAATTAGCCATTCTACCATCTTCCTCATCTATTTCAATGGCATAAAAGAATGATGGATCCTCTATTTGCTTATTTTTCAAGTATTCCAACAATGTTTGTGCGTTACTGGATTCTAAATACTTCCATTATTGGGGAAAGCCCCATCACTACTGGTTGGGAACCCCCTTTAGTACCGGCTAGTTCGGTACTAAAGGGGGTCACTTTAGTACCAGTTGAAATAACCGGTACTAAAGGGGTATTAAAAATTTTAAAAACTAAAATCCCTTGCTGCCCCCCCCCCGGGCTTCGCCCGTAAACGTGATGCCTATCGACAGACTGTAGG